>NC_047665.1:74827312-74847312 GCF_011762505.2 Arvicanthis niloticus | reverse complement strand
AGAGAGGTTTGTTATTGTGGTGGTTTGAATAAGTTTGGCCCTCATAGACTCAAGTGTTTGAATGCTTGGGCCACGGGGAGTGGCACTGTTAGGAGGTGTGGCCTTGTTGGAGGAAGTGTGTCACTGTAGGGATAGGCTTTGAGGTCTACGCTCACGCTCTGCCCAGTGTGGAATTTCAGTTTCTTCTTGGCTGCCTGCAGAAAACAGTCTCCTTCTGTCTGCCTTCAGATCAAGATGTAGAACTCTCAGCTCCTTCTCCAGCACCATGTCTGCCTGCAGGCTGCCATGCTTCCTGCCATGATGATGAAGACCCCCATACTCGGGAGACCCTTCCTCAAGCCTCCGGAAATCGCGACCACCCAAAGATCACAAGAAACCATACCTGGATGCAATCAGCAGAGGCTTTATTAGGGAAATAAGCTGGCAAGTGTCCTTCACCTGGAATGTGAAGGCCTGAAATCTTATTTTCAGTTCCACGTTCTGTAAGGCGAAAAATCTACACATATTTCATAAAATGGCCTTTATAATTTTTCACTCTACAATGATAATACACTAAACCTCTGAAACTGTGAGCCAACTCCGATTAAATGTGTTCTTTTATAAATGTCACTTTGGTCATGGTGTCTCTTCATAGCAATAGGACCTAAGTCAGTCATCCAATAGTATTGGACAGGACTTACTGTGACCTTGTTTCATCCTTAAGTAAAACATACACTTGGTTACGGACCAGACCCTAAAAGAAAATAAGTAGCCTATAAAAACTTCTGATTCTCCCACTCCTCCCTGGCTGGAGCAATCAGGAGAGCAGGCCCAGCGCCTGGCTGGGGCACTGATGAAGAGCTAGCCCTGGTGATATAGGTATGAGAGAGCTGGCAGACTGACCAACTCGGCTACCACCCAGACCCATACGCAAGGCTTTGAGTTGGCCCACCTCACCATCTACCTGGGCAGTGAACTGCTGGAGCACATGAAGGGGCCGGTCCTGCAGACCCAAATCCTCAGCATCTCCATGACACGGGCAACAACAGGATATCTGCAAGGAGTTCCGGTGGAGATCCAGTATTAACAGAGTAGTAGAAGCCAGAGGCCTCAAACCAGACCAATGACTCATTGCAATGAATCTGCAAGTAAAGATGTGTGAATAAAAAGGTGCACTGTGTGACATGCCGGGACACCCTGCAAGTAAAGAAGTGTGGACAAAGGGGTATACTGTGTGACACACCACAGCTTCCACAGTGAGATGGATTCTCTCTCTCTCTCTCTCTCTCTCTCTCTCTCTCTCTCTCTCTCTCATCTGTCTTCTCTGAGGTGGGACGGTTGCAAGGGCAGAGAGCATGTACAAAAGAATGAAGAGATGAGTGGGATTGGGCTTCACAGTGTGAAATTCATAAGAATCAGTAAAAAGCTATAAAAAGAAAAAGAAAACAGACATTTCTGATTCTATCTAAAGATAGAATCTGCTCGCCGAATCTGGAATCCACTCAGGAATGTGATGTGTGTGTGTCCTGCAGTAGTCCTGGCAGTCTGCACTGTGGCCCACACGGATGCCACAGGTTTCTCTTCCCTTCTGGCCTAGCTCAGTGAGTCACTGCGTTTTCAGCTGTAATACACAGGTTCTTAACTTACGGCTAGACAAAATTGTACAATCTGCACACACTCTGTTTCTCTTCACTCCTTTTCCTTCTTTTGTCAGTCCACCCAAGTTGCTCAGCCACCCCACCCCCCCCACCCCACCTTGCTCCCCAAACAAAACAAGCACACATCTGTTCCAGGGCCTTTACACTGGCTAGCTTTTCTGCCTGAAGTAACAGTGTGTTACTGTGTGTTGCAGTGTTTCTGTAACACAATCCATCTACCTTTCCTGAACAACTTCCTTCAAATTTCAAACTGTGAGCCAGTCTGACCCTTCCTAACCTTCTCTAGTATCTTGTGTCCACCCCACTCACCATTTCATGTTTCATGTTTCAGTGGTCATTTTGTCTGATTGTCCCCCAAACGAGTGTAAATTTTATGGGATGAAGACCCTCTGTCCCTGTCTTGAGCACCCAAAGCTACACCCAGAATACAGAAGCAACTCTGTGTGTGTGAGTGCCTGCACGCCTTCCACAACCACATCCTCCCGGCTGTGCAGCCCACCCTGCAGCTTTTGTATTTCTAGAGATGTAGTGGATGGAGAGAAAACACAATTGTAAACACTTAAAATACAGCTGTGACCAGCCCTCATACTTAAAGTCTGATCATTTACAGATGTGGTATGCTTTTCAATGGAGCAAAGACACAGGAAATAGTTTTCTCCGACACTGTGTAACGTCTACATCGCAAAGCTCCACCAGGATTGTCCGAAGCCATTTGAACAGTTTCTTGCTACCATAAGCCTTTATGAATGCTAGGTGACCCTGAAGGAGTTTAGTTCTAACCAGGCCAGAGACCGAGTCCTACCCAGGGTTTCAGAATGATTGGTGGGTCCTTGGTACCTACTCAGCTCACACTGCCCAAAGCTGGCAGAAAACAACAGCAGGGAGACTAAGCATAAGGCTGCAAGCAGCACGGAGGACTTTGGCTGTGAGGCTTGGCAGCCCTGGAAGGGGCGTTTGTCTGTGCCTTTAGCCACCAAATCAGTGGCTGTGTTTGCATAGCAGGTTCAAGGTGCCCAGGGAGTGTTCAAAGTGACTGGCTGTGGTGTAAGGGCCATTAGAAAATCACCCACCCCCAGCAACTTCACTTACCTACAGGAAAATGAGGGAATTTCTACAATCTAAATTTAAAGAATTTATTAACACAAGCAGTGATTTTTAACAGATTTTTTAACTCTGCTTAACATCTGCCTGGTACCCAGGGCAAGGCAGTCCATTTATCCATCTCAGGGTGGCCTTGACCAACTTGCTTAGATGGCCCAGGTTCTTCTTTGAAATGATCACAGCACTATAAACCCCAATGCTAGGCTGTACATGAGGGGCTGAACATCAAAAGCAGCCGCTGTGCGTAGACCCTGAGTCAGAGCACCTTTTTCTAGCTGGGTTTCTTTCCTTTTTCAATAGTCAGTCTAAAATTCTCCTAACCCAATGGAATTTCCTGTCATTTTTAAAAATATAGTTTTACTTTCTTTATTTTAGGTAAAGAATCTTTTGAAATTAACACATATCTTTTTCAGATTTTAATTTTAGAAATTTTAGAGGAATGCTAAAGATAAAATTATAATGACGTAAACAAATATCAAAAAGTAAAAGCTAGACAATGCACCATACATTTTGTCCCCGTTTTTTATTTATACATTGCATACACACATATATAAATTCAAATTTGAAAATGGCATGTATATATGTAATTTTAGGTTTTTTTTTTTTTTTTTTTTTTTTTTTTGGTTTTTCGAGACAGGGTTTCTCTGTATAGCCTTGGCTGTCCTGGGACTCACTCGGTAGACCAGGCTGGCCTCGAACTCAGAAATCCGCCTGCCTCTGCCTCCCAAGTGCTGGGATTAAAGGCGTGCGCCACCACCGCCCGGCTTTAGTTTTTTTTTTTAAAGTATAACTTTTAAAGTATAACTTTGCATCTGTCCTCCAGTTGTTAACAGTGTTTCAAAGCAGTTTTAATTTCTGTTTTTCTGATGGTTAAGGATTCAAACACCATTTTCATCTTAAAATTACAGGTGATGATTCAAACAATCAGATCTGGTCTCCAGTGCTAACTAATGGCCTTCTATCTCCAGAATACAGCCAACAAGCCACCATTTTCTCCAGGAATCAGCTCAGGCTTGAACGGGTAACATAATGAAAGTGGAGGTCATGTGATGGAAGGACAGCTCCCCACCCTATGTGGCAGAAACATTTATTAAATCCTGGTCTCAGGTCTTACTATCCACCCCAGGCTGGCCACAGCCTGCTGAGCTCTGGATGAACTGAAGTGTGCTACTGCCCAGCCGGATTAACATGGCCTAAAGTGTATGTTGGTGGTGCTAGTCAGCCTCCACTCTCAGGGATGCTGGGATGAACTGCTGTTAAACGACAGAAGGTGTGTGTGGTTAGAGCTTAGCAGGTTCATTCCATGACCAGTGCTGCACTGTAGGAAAGATGGAACATCACTGAGAGAGCCTGTGATGGAGGGAGTCTATTCACCTCAGGGTTGAAAGAAAGACAGAGAGAAGGAAGTAGTCCTCTCTTCCACTTTAAGAAGGCTCATCTCCCGCCGTGTCACCTCTTCTATGCTCTGCCACCTCCCATTACAGCCAAATAGGAACAAGCCTTTAACACATGAGACATCCCAGATGCAAACTACCTCAGTGTGAAATTCAATGCTTTACCCCAAAAGACTCCTTGCGCAAAGCACTGTGGGCCCTTAAATGCATATCTAAGTCTACAGAGACAAAAACAAATTCATCAGGCCAGAGGAGACACAGGATAGGCTGCCCAGGCACTAGAAGCCATTCAACATGGTAGCAAAGACAGGAACTAACCCATCAGTGAATGAACAGGGCAGTCAGCCCAGAGTCTGAGGGTCTGAGGACAGAACAGAACAGGTCAACCTACAAGAGAGCACAGAGCTGTGGAACCCAGTGTTTGGCCAGCACACAAAAGCACAGGGCCTCAGTTTGACTGACCTACTGAAACCACCATTTTTATTCTCCACCTGAGCAAACTGCTTCAAAAACCCACCCTTGGCTTGGAAGAAAACAAGGTGTTCCTTTGAAGCAAAACTGAGTGAAGGGTCTGGAAAGATGGATCACCAGTTAAGAGCATTTGTTCATTCAGAGGACATGGACTTGATTCCCAGAACCTATATGGTGGCTTACTACCATCTGTAACTCCAGTTCTAGGGTATCCAATGCCCTCTTCTGACTTCTGCAGGCACAGGTCCCACAGATGCACATACATACCAGCAAAAATGTGCATGCATAAAATAAAATTTAAAAATCTAAACCTTGAGACTAATGTCTTCTAACTCAAATTACAGTATTTAGTGTGTGCTTTCTTAGGAGGGAGTTGGTATAGGTAGGGGAAGGTGTGGCTGCCTACTGGTCTGGCTCTGTATCCAATTGGGTTACTTTTGAGTGGACTTGGGGTGCTTGGCATTTGTCTCTAATGTTTTAATAGGTTAGTTTCTCTTCACAACTGATCATTTCACTTAACTACTTAATATTAGTTACTAATTCCATTGCATTTTTCCTTTTTTCTTTTCCACTTTTCCTCATATATATGCAGTGATTAAAATATCAGTACACAAAATATCTTGTACTGTCTTAAAATTTTCTAAACTTAAAAAAAGAAACCCAGGACCAGATGAATTCATGCCAAAATTCTATGAGACTTTAAAAAACCTAAACCAATGCTTCTCAAATTATTAGACAAAATAGTAAACTCTATGCCTCTAAACCCTTTTTATGAAGCCAGTATTGTCCTAATCCCAATGCCAGATGAAGAAGAGGAGGAAGAAGAGGAAGAAGAGAAAGAGGAGGGGGAGGAAGAGGAGGAGGAAGATGAAGAAGAGGTAGAGGAAAACTATAAACCTACACCCTCACGAACATATGTATGAAAATCTTTTATGAAGGGGTGGGGGAGATGGGTGAAGGGTGGGGGAGATGGGTGAAGAAGTTGGGGAGATGGGTGAAGGGGTGGGAGAGATGGGTGAAGGGGTGGGGGGAGATGGGTGAAGGGGTGGGGGGGAGATGGGTGAAGGGGTGGGGGAGATGGGTGAAGGGGTGGGGGGAGATGGGTGAAGGGGTGGGGGGAGATGGGTGAAGGGGTGGGGGAGATGGGTGAAGGGGTGGGGGGAGATGGGTGAAGGGGTGGGGGAGATGGGTGAAGGGGTGGGGGGAGATGGGTGAAGGGGTGGGGGAGATGGGTGAAGGGGTGGAGGAGATGGGTGAAGGGGTGGGGGAGATGGGTGAAGGGGTGGGGGAGATGGGTGAAGGGGTGGGGGAGATGGGTGAAGGGGTGGGGGAGATGGATCAAACAGTCCCTGCAAGCTTTATTCCCTGCAAAGAAATCAACTGCAAGAAGAAAGAAAGAAAATTCAGTTTAGCTTGCCTTAATTGGTGCTAGTTCAAACTTTTGGAGTCTGACACCAAGCCAGTTTATTTTAAACATATTTAAATCCACTATGCTTTTGGAAAAAAGTTTCCTGGCAATAATTATTGCAGTATCATGTGCACAATAAAGATTAAGGCATGACAACATCAAAACTCTTTCAAAAAGTACACGTGACCTCTACCATGAAGATGAGCTGTGCCTTACAGGCCTCAGATCTGGTGTGGTCTCTGACCAAGACAGTGTGGAGTTCAGCAGGTTGTAGAGTACATGTGACATCTCCCCTAAGGATGGGTTCTATTGACTGAAAAACAAAGCTCAAGCTAAAAGTCTAGGGAGGGAAAATCTGGGATTAAATTTTTGGGTGACTTGTATGAGGCCTGGATCTACAGAGAGTAAAGGTTATTAACAACATCCACTCCCAGCCTTGTGGGTGGAAAAGAGATATTCATGCTCACAACCATCTGTAATGGGAACCAAGGCCCTCTTCTGGTGTGTCTGAAGACAGCAGCAGTGTACTCACATATATAAAATAAGTAAATAAGTCTTTTTTTTTTTTTAAAAAGGAAGAAAAGAAAGAAAGAAAGAAAAAAGAAAGAAAGAAAGAAAGAGGAAAGAAAGAGAAAGAAAAAAGAAAGAAAGAAACTTATAGCCACCACTAAACCAGAGAAACTGAAAGCTTCTCACTAAGGACAAGACCTGTCTGCTCTCTCCACTCCCCTTCAGTATAGTGTTTAAAGTCTGAGCTAGAGCAAAAAGACAAGAAACAGAAATAAGGAGGGATACAAAAAGCACAGGAAAACATAAAAGCATCCCTGTTTGCAGGATATGATCTATACATTGGAAACCCCGTATACTTTCAGCAAAGTGGTAGTATGAACACAGTAGCCTTCCTGAGAGGGAGGTCAGGAAGATGGTCCCAATCACAGTAGCCATGCACACACACACACACACACACACACACACACACACACACACACACCACCTTGGTTAGGTTGAGAACAAACCTAACCAAGAAAAGGAAGTCCCCTTTAAGAAACTGATAAAAAAAAAAAAAAAAAAAAAAAAAAAAAAAAAAAAAAAAAAACTGAAGGAGATACCAAAACATGGCAAAACTGCCCATGCTCCTGAATCAGAAGAATAAATATTGTAAAGACACCCCTCCAATCGAAGGCACTTAAACAAATTTAGTGTGACCTCCATAAAAATTCCAGTACCATTCTTCACATAGAGTATTTTTTAAAAAATCCTAAATTTGTAGGGAAAACTTAAAATTTGAAATTATTTACATATCGTTGACATTAACTTCCAGTCAAAGAGAGCTGGCAAAGATTGTGCCCATACTGTAGGCTGTCTACATCGCTAAGACTGTGCTTCTCTGCAAGCTCCTCTAGCAGTTCTCAGGGGCAGTCCCATGCTGTTGGATTCCTTTTCATAAAGTTCTTGCCTGTGCCTGCATCCTGAAGTGTTTTCCCTCAACCGTTTAAGCACTTCAGATTTTATTGTAAAGCCTTTGCTTTATTTTGAGTTGGTTTTTTTTTTCTCTTCTAGGTGAGAAATATGGATCTAATTCCATCCTTCTGGGTGTGAAATGCAGTTTTTCCTGCACCACTTGGTAAGATGTTCTCCATTCTGTATTTGACACCTTTGTCAAAACCAGGTAGTTGTAGCTGTGTGAACCTATATGTCTGTGTCCTGCCTTCTCTTCCACTGCTCTACACATCTGTTGTTTGTCTTAATTGACTACATGGTTTCAAAATTGTTGTTTTTAATTTTTACTTTTATTTTTAAGGTAAATAAATAAAGTAAATATCTGGCTCTTACACTTTCTACCTCCTGTCTTCTGAGATGTTCCCTGAGCTACGTGTGGAGAGGTGTGACAGACATGTCCCATTTATGTCTAAGCACACTTATTCTCTGTGCTTTGACCAGCTGTAGGTTTCTGTGTCAACTTCATTTTACTGCACAAAACACTTTTCTTATGAGGACTGAGAAGTTACAGACTTATGTACTAAGACAGCAATTTGACGTCATATCCATTTGCCAAAGTACTAGTAAGTTCTCTACTAGGGCCTATGAGCTTCCAAGGGTGCTTGGCCAGATTTACCATGTAGAACAGTTCTTAAATCCAGAGTGTGGATGAATCCTGCCATAACTTTCGTACTGCTATTGCACCAATCGGCACATCTTGTCAGACTTACAGTTATTATTGTAGCTACAAGATTCACAGCTGGGTGAACACTGTAGACGTTTCTCCCCAGTATCTCCAATACTAGGAAAGCTAGCCACAGGAAAAGGCACCCAGGTCAGCTCCACCTTGATTTTTCCACATCCTGTATCCAAAATGTGTTGCATCTTAAGTAACAGGCTCATACCATCAAGCTGTGCTGGGTAACAGTGATAACAACCTATATTGTTTGAGAGTCTGTGGGACCCTAGTGTACATGCCCCTTCTGGTGCCAGTGCTGTGTTATCTTTGTCACTGTGGCTTTTAAACATACTTCGAGTCATGTTTTGCAGTTATCTTCTGCTTTATCTTTTTGCTTGGGATTTCTAAAGCTATTCAGGGTTTTTAGTGTCTCCAAAAGAATTTTATGATTTATTTTATTCTAGCTCTGTGGGGAGTGTCATTGAAATTTTGAAAGTGATGACATGGGACCCGCAGACCAGTTTTAGTAACAGAATTTTTCACAAATTTACCAATTCATGAGCATGAGAATTCATTTCATCATCTTCTCTAGAGATCTTTTTTTTTTTTTTTGAGATTAGATTTATTCCTAGGCATAGTTTAAGTTTTTTCATATATAAATTTGTGTGACTGCATACACCTATGAGTGCCATATTTCTGCAGGTGTCTGTAGAGAGAGAAAAAGCCATCAAATCTGCTTAAGCTGGAGTTATGTGTGGTTGTGCACTTCCCAATGTGGGTGCTGGGAGCTGAACTCAGGCCCTCTAAAAGAACAGCACATGCTTGTAACCACGACTCCAGCACTTTATTCCTGTGTATTTTCTAAAGATGTTAACATGATATTACTCCAATTTTTTTTTCTAATGAAAGTCATTAATAATGTGTGGGAAAGCTACTGGGTTTTGTATGTTGGCTTTATAGCCTGTAACTTTGCTAAAAGCACTTATCTAATTTAAGTTTTCTGATAGTTTCTGTATTTTAAGTATAGGATTGTGTTATCTGAATATAGGGATAATTTTAATTTTACCTTTATTATTGGCATATCTTTTATTTATTTTGCTTGTTTTATTATTGTAGATAAGATTTGAGATACTGAGCAGTATTGAAGAAATTGGGCATCTTTGTCTTATTACAGATTTTAGAGAAAATGATCTCAAATTATTCCCATTTATCATTATGTTAGCTACATAGATTTTTCATATATAATCTTTACTATATGTTGAGATATGTTTCTTATATTCCTACCTTTTTCAGGATTTTTATTGTAAAAGTGTGTCATGTTCTGCCACTGCCTTTTATGTGTCTACTGAGATGACCGTGTCATTCCCAGCCTTAGGTCTACTTACATGGTACATAGAATGATTTGATTTGTGTATTGACTGACTCTTTCACCCTTTGGCTGAAACCAAATTAGTCGTAGTATGAGATCTCTTTAATATATTTTTAATTTGATTTACAAGAACTAGAGAGAATTTTTGTTCTTGTGTTCATCGGGGAAATTAATTTATAATTTCCTTTTCTGTTTTGTTCATAACTAACTGACAATATGCCTTTCCTTACCACTTTGTGGGACAATAGAGAATTGTTGATGTGGTTTTTCTTAAACAATGGGAAGAATTCTGCAATAAATCCGCTTGGTCTTTCTTTGTAGGACGATTGTTGATTAACTGCTTCAGTCATCTTTCTTTTTAAAGAAGGATTGGCTTATTTTATGTGTTTTGCCTGCAAGTGTACTTGTGTACTGTGTGTGTGGTCTGGGTGCCCTCTGAGGTCAGAGGAGAGCATCAGATGGCTGTGAGCCATCATGTGGGTGCTGGGAACCGGATGCAGGTCCTTCTCAAGAGCAACACATGCTCTAAACTGCTGACTCATCACCCCAGCCCCAATCGTGCTTCAATTTAAGTTGTTTCTATCTTCTTGATCTAATTCATCCATTGATTCTAGTTTTTCTGCTTTTTAATTCAATTTTTAAATTATACTTGGCTGGACCATTCCACAGACACTGTTAAATCCAATTATCAGTAGTGTAATTTTGTAAGATTTGTTTATTTTATGTATATGAGTACACTGTCACTGTCTTTAAACACACCAGAAGAGGGCATCACATCCCATTACAGATGGTTGTGAGTCACTGTGTGGTTGCTGGGAATTGAACTCAGGACCTTTGGAAGAACAGTCAATGCTCTTATCCACTGAGCCATCTCTCCAGCCCCTCTATGGTGTCATTTAGACCTGATTTTTTTCCCCTGATTTTTGTCTTGAATGGCCTATCTGATGAGTGGGGTGTTCACTGTAAATGAATTGTAAATGTATTTGACCTTCTGTTTGACCTTCTGTGCCTTTATTATTTGTTTTATGACAGACCCCTAACATTAAGTACATACTTATGCCTGTAGATGTTTTTCCTCTAAACTGCCCCTTTATCACTCTGTAGTGGCTTTTGTTGTCTGTTCTACTTGTTTGATTGGAAGTTCGCTGTGCCCAGATTGCAAAAACCCCAAAGAGACCACAAGGAACTGCAACTCTGATGTGAGCACATGAGACTCTTTATTCAAGCTTGAGCTTGGGCCACAAACCTTCCTGATGCAACAGGATAGGAAAAGCAACCGCAAGGTCTGGGGGAAGAGATTTTTAAAGGAAAAAACCACAAGGCGGGGTCTAAGTCTTAGCATTACATGATTGGGTAAGAGGTTTATGGGAAGGTTGGCTTTTAAAGTGATATGTCTGTTTTAGGTGGCAAGGCCACACACAGCTTTATGGCATTTGGGGAACAGTACTGCATGACTTTCAGGGACCATTTGGGTGGGACGATTGCTGGGGTTGCTAGGAAACGTTATCTAAATGTTATCTCCTGAGTGCGGAAAGGAATGCAATGGGACCAGTGACGCCAGCAGCTGTAGCTGGCCAGATGTGTTTCATGCTGGGACCTGATTCTTTGCTTAAGCTTATGTTTCTGGGCCTCCACTTAGGTCTCTGAATACCAACTGGAGAACAGGGAGCATCAGCATTTCTTACAGTTGTTTGTTAGGTTTGTTTGCTGTTTGCATCCTTTGACTATTTGTTTCGGAATGGCTTACCAGTGAGGTGCTTTCTAGAAAAAAAAAATGGATGATTAGATCTCTCTCTCTCTCTCTCTCTCTCTCTCTCTCTCTCTCTCTCTCTCTCCTTCCCTCCCTTTCTCCCTCCCCTCTCTCTTTCTCTCTCAGATTTTTGAGACAAGGTTTCTCTGTGCATCTCTGGCTGTCCTGGAACTAGCTCTGTAGACCAGGCTGGCCTCGAACTCACAGACATTCACCTGCCTACAGAGTACTAGGATTAAAAGTCTGTACTGCCACTACTCATTGGACCTCTCTCTTTTTAAAAAAAAACAAAAACAAAAACAAACATTCCAGTTAATCTGTAACTCTTAATTGGTGAGCAGAGTTCATTCACATTTAAGGTGATTATTGAGAGGGGTTTGTTGTTCTCTGTAGTTTTCTTGGGTATTGTTCTAAGTGGTTTGATTATTGATAGTTTGTTGTTGTTTTTTTTTTTTTTAAATTCGTCAGCCATTAGTGTTAAGGATTTACTAATTTACTATGTTGGATGTGATAGAGCCCTTCTCAACTCGTTATTCTAACCCATGGTTGGTACTATGGCTGGTCTCTAGAATGTGTTTAGAATTCTTGCAAGTTTTACTCATACTCATTAATTTTTTTTTAAATGTCTGAATGTATTGAAAGGACTGAGGCTGACTCCATGACAGACTTCAAATAGGCAGTTCATGAGACTAGGCCTAGACCTCTGTTTCCAAGAACTGGGCAAGTCCAGGCAAGTCAATTATTGGAAAAAAACCTAGGCCATGGGCAGCCAATCAGAAACTGCCCCACCATCAGAAGCTGCCCTGCCATATGACCTGAGGCAAGGGCAATGGGCCAGCAACAGTGCCTAGCACCACCACCCCCAACTCCTCCTTCTCCCCCTACTCCCTGCCCCAGCTATGGTTTTGGAGTGTCTCTAGATATAGAGCTAACAAATTGAGATTACCTACCCCTCCCTGGAATTCCCCTAATGTGCTCTAAATTGGGCCTGAGAGCTCACTTGGGGGTCTCCATCTTGGTAAATGGTAGACCCCAATATCCTGGACTTCTTCAAAATAAAACTCTCTTTGCTTTTTCATTCTATTTGAGTTCATGGTATCATTCTTTGGCAAATCATGGACCCTTACAGTATTATTAGCTCAACTTTGCTTTCTACCCCTGAAATTCATTTTTCTGTTTCATCTTGTCTGTTCATGATGCTTTCTACAGGATTTGTAATGTAATATATATATATATATATATATATATATATATATATATATTTTCTTTTTCATTTCCAGAACTTCTGTTTCTTTTCAGAATCTCAATTTCCATTCAGAAATTCTCCTTCGTGTTTTTGGATTTCTCTTCCAAGTTATTGACAATTTTTCCCACTGTAATATTTTATAATGTAGGTAATGAATTGATTTCTTATTTAATTCATTTGCTTTTGTTTTGTTTTATGTCTCCCAGTTCTGTGTATGTGAATGTATGCATCTGTGTGTGTGTGTGTGTGTGTGTGTGTGTGTGTGTGTGTATCTGCCACTTGGGTGCCAGTGGAAGCCAGAAGAGGATGTTAGGTCCCCTGGAGCTGAAGGTACAGGGAGTTATTGTCCCCCCAGTTTGGACGCTGGGAACCAAGCTTGGGTCCTCTGCAAGATCAGCATGTCCTCCCAGCTGTCCTCCCAGCTGTCCTCCCAGCTGTCCTCCCAGCTGTCCTCTCAGCTGTCCTCCCAGCATGTCCTCCCAGCTGTCCTCTCAGCATGTCCTCCCAGCTGTCCTCCCAGCTGTCCTCTCAGCTGTCCTCCCAGCATGTCCTCTCAGCTGTCCTCCCAGCATGTCCTCCCAGCTGTCCTCCCAGCTGTCCTCTCAGCTGTCCTCCCAGCTGTCCTCTCAGCTGTCCTCCCAGCTGTCCTCCCAGCTGTCCTCCCAGCATGTCCTCCCAGCTGTCCTGAGCCAGCTCTCCATCCCCAATTCAGCTATTTTTTTGAGGCACCATTTTTAAGAGTAAGACAGAAATTCTTTTCTTCCTTTCAATTATCTCATTGTCTTTGATTCCTAGTGTTGAGAACTGTGAGTTAGCGGAAAGGTAAGTAAGGAGTTGCAGTCTTATGTTTTCTGTTTCTTTGTGCATTTGTTATGATGGTGTACCCTCCCATACCCAACTCCTTCTCCCACTCTGCTTTGAGACCCTAAGTTGGTTTTACGTTTGCTATTGCTCTTTAAGGGTTAAGTGTCTTTAATATTAGATATGACAAACAGTCCCACTGGGAGCTTACTGCAATTGACACCTGTGCACTTCACTTTCACCTTCGATAAGGCTCAAAGACAGTGGTCCTCAGGTACTGGTGAAGGAAGGAATTTATAGGTTGGGTTGTTGTTGTTTTAAATAGGTACAGCTATCAATGTTTTAGTAGTGAAGTGAGGAATGAATGGAAAGCTGGACAAGAGGAAGTAAATGGAAAGAAGAAAACTGGGTTACAGATGCGAGCCATGGTCGAGAGACTATCGGAGTGCAAACCACCAACTATCCTGTGCTAACCATCAATTGTACCTGATCTGGAGTCAAAACCTCAAGCCACACTGTGATGGATTACTTAGCCTCTGGAAGTGCCTTTGAGAAATCATGTTAACTACCTTACTTGAGTTTGGAAAACTAGACTGAAAGTGCTTGGTGGCACTCTGTGGTGCCTGGGTCCTTGATTAGCAGAAACATTCCTGGGGTGTGCTTCCTGCTGGATGCAATGTGATCAGGAGCTTCTAGTTCCTGCTGCTTTGACTGGTCTGCCAAGATGACCTGAACCCTTGAATTGTAAGTAACCTAATGAAGATAAGGCGTAACAGCATCCAGCCTCTCTCTCTCCTACCTTGATACAGACCACTGGGGAAAAAGAACAATGTGGAAGTTGAGCTTCCAAACAACATTCACAGAATGTGTAGATTAAGTTATGTAATGTTATCAACTAACGTTTTCAACTTGTGAGCATGACCTCTCTTTACACTTCTTAGATTTCCCTTTACTTTTTGAAAAAAAAGCCTCACAATTTTCTCTGATTAAGTTTGCTGATTGTTAAAGATTACTCTAATGTACATTTTATTGGTGACATTTGAAGTTTGGTGTTCTTGGCATCATTTATAGATATCTCATTGTTAGCATGTAAACATGAGATGGGTTCTTTTACTGCTATCCTGAATTCCTCAGGCAGTTCTATAGAATGACAAGTAAACGGTGACATGTGAGTGGACAACCTCTTTGCTCTTTGCTTTTCATTTCCTTCCCTTTTCAGTGAAGTCATTCCACTGCCAACCCTCTGAACTACCAATGTTTACTTAACTTAAAGTATACGGAGACCATAGAAAGATCCAGAAAATGTTCATGCTATTGCCAAGACTATAGGTTGTTCCCCCACAAACTGTGGTAATGCCCTCTTGCTGAAGACAGTACCTACACAACCCATTGGACATTGCAAAGTCGAGCTGGTGCCTATATAGAGCTTCAACCCTACAAGCCGTTGTCTTTGGCACAAGAAGCTACTCTGCATGCTACCAAAAGAGACACATAAACACCAACCCAACCACAAACCCTTTGATCTACTATAATGCTGTCTTCCTGCAACATATGTTCGTGCAATGGTGGCACGAAGTTTATAGGAGTAACGAATCAATATTTGAGTTGACTAAAGGCCTGCTCCACACGCTACACAACTTGAGTGAAAAAGTACCTGAGACTAAATAGCCCAGGGACTTAGGTAAAAACAAATACTACTATTCTTAAAAAACAAAGTAGCAGTCTAATGACTCAACTATACTCATAGATCAGTTCCTTGCTCAGCCATCATCTTCCTCCTGCATCAGATGGGAAACAATACAGAGACCCACAGGCAGACATCACGCAGAGTGAGAGACATAAGACCACCTCAGCCCTGATTAGGATGTTTCCATTAAATCCCTCCCATGAGGACTCAGGGATTCCCTTGAAAGAGGAGGCAGAAAGAATGTAAGAGCCGGGGCCATAGAGAACACAATGGAAACAGGCCCTTTAAATCAACATGATCGGTGTCCGTATCAATGCATGGGGACTGCTGTATCGTGTACAGGGCCTATACAGGTCTGCACCAGATAAAATCCTAGCACTGAAAGATGATAAACGGACATATGCCCCCATCCCTGACCCAGAAGCAATTGATATTAATTTTCAATTGATAACCACTCTCAAAATGGCAATTTAGGTTCTTTAAAGAGGGTCTCACTGGGTAAGCAAACCGCTTTTAAGGGTAGAGCTGCATGCCCAGCAGAAGACGCCAATAGGAAATGAACTTGGCAGCGTCTCTGGAGGTTTCTTGTCTCATAATGTCATGTAGGGACTCTTCCTTCTCTTTTTTTCTATTCTTTTTTTCTTATTGTATGTTTGTTTCTATTTTATTTTTTCTTCTCTCTTTGTACCCTACAGGTCATCTGAGTACGTGTTCTGGCTTCCAGTTTAGTGTTTCTATGAGATTTCTATGTGAGTAAATGCGAGCCTTTGTTTCCTGTGTTGTTTCTTGGGTTCTTTCTCTATTTATTTGCTTTGTCCCATTCTAGTGCGTTAGTTTTTGCTTTATCTTGTTATATTTTGTTGTTATATTTCATTTGATTATTATCCAATAAAGCCTATTTGTTTTCTAATGAGAAACAGAAAGGGGATGGGTCTAGAAGGGAAAGTGGGAAGGAGTTGGGAGGAGGAGAGAAAGGGAAAATCAACATCAGGACATATTATGTGAGGGAAAAAATACTACTTATTATAAAAAAAATAAAAATAAAGAACCAGAAAATAAAAAAAATCTATTTTTTTAAGAGGGGAAGGCTGTAGAATGATAAGGCTGCCGCTGGAGGAACTCTGGGGATGACGTTAGGAGAGGCCACAGAACTAGAGCTATCTTCAAAGTGGACAGAGATGGGCTGTCAGAAGAACTAGTCTTGTGCAGCCACCTCTGCAGGAGGCAGACCCACTGCAGCAAGTGCCAGATGTAGGCTTATGTTTTTCAAAGCCTACTTTTAATATGGGTTCTTAAGTATTCTCACCTCCCTTCTAGCCCACCACCCACCAGAGGTAGAGGAAAAGAAAGGTTATTATGATACAAGTGTGGGGGGTGGGCAGTCTGTTTAGAAATTGTTCTTTGAAAGTAAATCTCATCTGCTTTGTAAGGAAATCTGCAGTTTAGTTCATAGGAGTCAGCAGTGGCAGCTTGGTTCCCTCACAAACACTTCACAATTATACTGGCAGTCCAGTTCAGTAGTGTTGGTAGCAGCAGAGGGGGCATGACCTAGCAATGACAGCCAGGCCTCAGCCAAATGGGCACAAGTCAGCAGGAGGGATTAGGACCAGCAGGGACACTAGGAGTTCTCTGCCCTGTCTCTCTCAACAAAGCAAAGATTAGCAAAGACTAAGAATCATTGCAAAGCTAGCTATTCCAGCAAGCCAAGCCCGTCACTGTCCATTGAGTCCTATTTATACTCCCTCCAAACATCACGTGTCCTCCACCAGTCTTGCCTCACCACGTGGGTCTGACTCAGCAAAACGCCACAGGAGTCTGTATCCGCTGACATCATTCTATCAACTGGCTGAGTCTGTGGAAGCAACAAGAAGCCACCAGCACACCACCAGAGGTTTTTTGGGTACATTTCTCTATATAAAGTCCCAACAAACCGAGCTCAGCTATGCAGTGTAAGGTGAACCAGTCAATACATGTGTGTTAGCAAAGACTCCTTTATCACGTGTCCTTTCATGTGCTTGCTTTAGCAAAACATCCTCTCACTTGTGTCTGCTTCAGGAAAACACTCCTTCACATGTTTCCCCAGCAAAACGCCATCCAACACAACTGACCTTCCAGAGAACCCTTAAGTTTCCGCTTCAGTCCGAGGTATAAAACATGTACTGTGTCTGTGGACATGCTGAGACACAGGTTCCATAGCTGCTATCAGGTGTGCTGGCTGGACCGCTGATGCCACAGAACATTCTGGTGGTTTTTTCTGCTCTCTGGCTCTGGTGCACAAGCTAGTTCTGGCTGCAGAGTGGCTGGTTTCATGGCCAGTCAATACACTTCAAGCTCTGGGGCCACAGATGTGTCTCCCTAAATCCAAGAATAAAGACAGATGTGCTGCTGATTCAGGTATTGTTAAACCTGGAAACCGTGAGAAGAAAAACCCAATCTCCAGTTATCGATTAAAGTAAGCTTCATCAAATACTGGCTAAGAGGATAGATAGTGGGCAGGTGCATAACCAGCATTGTCAGTGAAAGATGAGGAATTAGGTTAGTCAGATGCTCATAAAGGCAAAACTCACAAGGCTACAATATTTCCTGTGTGTCCAATCAGGGACAAGCATACATCCTGACATACTTCCTGCCTTCATACCTCCCACCTACATGTGATCAAGCACATCCTGTGCAGTTGTGGGGCAACCAACCTGGATTATTGAAGTGACTTGTTATTTTACATGAATCACAGCCCCCAGAATTCCAGAGGAAAGTATCTGATCTTGGACAAGTGGGAGCTTACAGGTTAACTTTAGACCTTGTAGTATCTCTAGTAGAGAAAGTAGGAGTGTAGGTTCAGAAGGTGACAAGATGACCAGGTTGAGGCCTTCTCAGTTTTTCTGAAGATAGAGGAGTCCCATATCTGCCAGGAATCCCAGACAAAAGAACATCTGCCCAGACCAGGGTCCCATGACTGCTCTTGCAAACAGGAGCTTCTAGAGCCTTCCTCCAGTATACTTAGTACAGAACCCTCCTTAGAGGGTCTTCAGCACCTACACTCTGAGACTCCTTGACCTTTGGCCTCTGGTTAGTGAAGGCTTCTGGTCCCTAGAGGCCTCTGGTCCTCTAGCTGGGTCAGGAACACGTAGACATGGACTGACAGATATGGGCAGGGCATGTTTAGAAACAGGCTGTTCTGCTGATTCAAAATAGGTCTAAGAACTGGCAAAAATTCTCTGGGTTCTTATTTAGCCATGTCTCCAGGAAAATACAGACAGTGCTGTGGGCCTGAATCTCCTTTCACAGTCCTCCAATGGACCCAGCCTGGGGCACTCCCACATGCACATGTTACCCACGAGCAGAGGTATGCGATCCATGGGAACAAGGAGCTCCGCGCACACCCTACCTAGTCTCTCTGAAGGATAACTGGGCAAACCTGCCTGTCATGGGCTACGATGAAGCTGGATTCTCACTGAGATCCAGGGCTCAGCATCCCCAGGCTCCCTTCTGCTTCTTGGGTCCCAAGATCCCCACCACCACCCCCATGCACTTTCTCTCACACAAAAACACAGTGCTGTTTTCCTTCCTTTGCAGGAGAAGCCCAACACCTCAGGCCTCTAGTAAAAATGGGTTGCTCAGCCACCTAACTCCAAGTCCTCAAGTATTTCCATTTGAGACAGACACCCTTCCTCATGACACTGAATCCACTTGCTTCATTACCTGGTCATAGTCCTGGAAAGAACAGCAGAATTCATAGATAGAGGTCAGGATGGTGCCACCCCTAATGACCTGCATCTCCCACCTGTCAAGATGCATAGTGGGCTAGCTGACACCCACGTGGGATGGAAGACTGAGAGTCTTGGAAGTCTTTCTCAGCCTGTAGATGAAATATACATACCTGGGAATGTGCCCACACAGAGTAGGTGTGTCATGCATTATCACACAACATGTGAACCCAACTGGCTCCTTTCCAGACCTGTGTTTAGAATGTTCCTCTAAAGGGAGCAGACTTCCTGATTTAAAGAGACTTCCCTGTATTTAAAGAGATCTAAACATATAAAAATGACTCAGTTCCCTGATTTTTCAACCTGCTATGCCAGAATAGTTACTGAGATGTTCTGAGAGTTGTTTTCTCTTTGCAAGGTGCTGGGATCGGTGCCTGGGCCCCATACACGCTAGGCAGGTGCTGAACCACTGAGCTACACCTGGGACCCATGCAAGAATTAAGGGTGTTAGTCTTAAAAGTGCCCTGGGTTTTCCTGTCCATCCTCTAGACACTCTGCCCATGTGATCATCCTGCATTATTTTGGCACCCCACCTCTTCTCTGATCCCTCATCTTCTTCACTCCCCAGCAGCCCATCTCTTCCTCTAAGGAACATCCTTTCCAGGTGTTTCAAGAGGCCCATGTTCCACAGTCATTTCCTGTCATGCCCTCCTCAATCCACTTGTTCAGCAATCTGCCTAATTACACCGGCCTCCACACATGACTTCACAAGGAATGCAGAACTGTGAGGACGATTTTCAAATGCCCCCCTGAAAAATCTCTGCTCTTTATCAAAGTGAAGTGCAATTGTGTTAATTATGTAATCGTCCCGTCTGGGTTATTTTTGTGGCTGCTATTACATACACTTGTTCAGTTATGTAATAGCGATCACTGACTTGGCATCCTTTACTCTGAAAGTTTGCCAACACAAAAAGAAGTTGAGAAGAAGACAGTGGGGGGAGGAGTTGGGGAATGGGACTGTAAACAGTTGGCATGCTTGTTATTACACATCTCTGTCTCCTAAATGCTTCATGCTGTGTTTATCACTGGAAGAAAATGAATATAATAAATGAGATTGATTTTCAGAAGGATACTCGAGGCTCATTTATCAATGAGAAAATCTGAAAGCTAGGTTTGATGTTAGATAATAGCTGGTTATTAATTAATCCCTATGTTATATGTATATCTGATATTGCTTTTTTTCCCCCAGTGATTAAGTCAGGTGATACAGTCGT
>NC_047665.1:74737312-74824812 GCF_011762505.2 Arvicanthis niloticus | reverse complement strand
ATCTGTATGGCTATAAAATAAGAATAGTAGGGGGCATAGTGAGAGGACAAACAGTAATGTAACACATATGTGGCACTATGTGGTCACATGCCAGCAATACGTGTCAGCAACCTAACAGGGAAGTGTACCCATACAGGAGTACCCTTCTTCCTGGCCGTGATCTCAGTAGCTCAAACACTGAGAGACAAGGTCTTATTTCTCTTTATGGTTGTATTAAATTTCATTGCATGTCTCATATGCATTTTCTTTATGCACTCGTCTAGGCTGGTTTTGTTCCCTGGCTAGTGTGCATAGTTCAGCTATAAACATGGATGTCCTGTATTTCTGTGCTGACTTCATTTAGACTGCTTCACACCTATACCTCTGAGGGGCATCAGGGTCTATGGTAGTTACATTTTCAGTTTTTCTTGAACCTGCACACTGATTAACACAGTGGCCACACCAGTTGACATTCCTAGCAGCAGGGAATAAAATTCCTCATGTCCCACATCCCCTTGATGGTTCTTGTCATTTGTCTTGGTAGTCATTCTGGCTGGTATTCAATAGAACCTAAACGAAACTTTTGTTTTTTCCTGATTCCTAAGAATGCTAAACTTTTTTTCATTGATTTATTGACCATGTGTGTTGTTTTTATGGAACACTGTCTGTTCACTTCATGGATACTGGAAGATGTGTGGGTAGGTAGTTTTTTATATGGCTATCATCTCCTGTGTGTAGTCAGCAAAGCATCTTTTTCTGTTCTTCAGCTGTCTCTTTGCCCTGGTGATTGCTTCCTTTGCTGTGCAGATGCACCTGAATTTCATGTAATACCCTTTGGTAGGAACGTGGTCCGAGAGTGGAGTCGAGTGAAGAAAGTTCTGAGCACTTGTGAGGGAACGCCCAAGATCCCAAGACAAGGGGTCTTGTGACCTCAGTTTCTTCAAAACCACAAAATCATTTTTGGATTATGTTTTCATGCCTCTCCAAGGTGTAACAGGTAGGAGTGAGTTTATTTCAGATTATTCATCACACCTGGCTACTGCTGTTTGTGTACGTGCCTCTATGGAAAACATGTTTTTGCCATGTGCTGCTTGTCTACCACGTGCAGCCTGCCATTGTGGTTGTACACTTACTTTACTTACATGACTCCTCTTGACCCTCAGAGTATAAACTGCCTAATGCTCTGAGAGTTTAGTCTGCCACGTTTGTCAGCTCCAGTCTCACAGGTCCCATCGCCAATTAAAGTGCCTAACAGCCTTTGTTTATGCTCAGGCTATTGTCCTGTCCCCTGTGCTACTGGAATCCTGTTCCAAAAATCCACATTAATGCGTGTCTCTGAACCATTTCCTTTATATTTTCCTCTAGTAATTTTAAAGTTTCAGGCATCACATTAAAGTCTCTGTTCCGTTTTTAATTGAGTATTGAGCGTAGTTAACAAACAAACAACAAAGATAATTGTTTATTCTTCTACATGTGGGTACCCAGTTTTCCTAGCACTGTTTGCTAAAGAGGCTGTCCTTCACTCCGTGTACTTTATGAGTTTTGTCTAAAATGAGGCAGCTTTACCTATATAAAAGTACTTACGGGTCTCTTTCCCTACTCTGTCGGGCTACACATGTGGATTTGCACCATTGCTGTGCTGTTTTCACTGGGTCTTTATTGTGTATCACTAAGTTGGGTGTTGCAATCCTGTCAGTGTACTCGTTCAACTCAGGCTTGCTTCCTGTTGCTGGCCCTTCATGCTTGTCAGTATTGTTCTTCCAGTTCTCTGATGAATGGCATGGACTCTTGACAACAGTATGTCTGAAGCTCTTGCTAATACAACCTCTTTCACAGTGTCACTGCCTCAGCCTATGTGTGGGCACAGAAGGCCTTTCCACCTGGGAGCCTCAGCAAGTGTTTTCTTCAGCGTCCTAAAGCATTCACTGGAGGTCTTTCACTTCTCTGCTTAGCTTTATTTGTAGCCCTTCCCTTTTCTTTCTTTCTTTCTTTCTTTCTTTCTTTCTTTCTTTCTTTCTTTCATTCATTCATTCATTCTTTTTATTTTTTGTTTTTGTTTGGTTTGGTTTGGTTGTTTGGTTTTTGGTTTTTCAAGACAGGGTTTGTCTATGTAGTTCTGGCTGTCTTGGAACTCACTGTGGAGATCTGAGATCTGCCTGCCTCTGCCTCCAGAGTGCTGGTATTAAAGGCATGCAACACCACCACCTGGTCTTTCTTTTGTTTTCGTGAAGCTATTGTGAACAGCATTTTCCCTGGTGAGTTCATTGTTATTATACAGAAAAAAAAATACAGAGCATATGTTGATTTGTATCCTATCACATTGCTGAGATTTTTAATCATAGGATCATGTGAATTACAAATGGCATTGATTTGAATACTTTTCCTATTTGTATTCTTTTAATTTCTCTCTATTATCTATTCTTGGACTGTCTTACTTAGGGTTTCCATTGCTGTGAAGAGACACCATGACCAAGGAAACTCTTATAAAGGCGAACATATAATTGAGGCTGGCTTACAGTTTCAGAGTTCAGTCCCTTTTCATCATGGTAGAAAGCATGGCATCATGCAGGCAGAGTTGGTGCTGGAAGAGCAGAGAGTTCTACATCTTGATCCGAAGGCAGCCAGGAGGAGGCTACTGTGTTTTCACACTGGGCAGAGCCTGAGCATATATATTACCTCAAAGCCCCACCTCCACAGTGACACACTTCCTCTAACAAAGCCACACCTCCTTGAATAAGACCACACCTCCTTGAATAAGACCACACCTCCTAATAGTGCCTCTCCCATGGGCCAAACATTCAAACACTTGAGTCTATGGGAGCTATACTTATTCAAACCACCACATTCTACTCTCAGACCCATTCAAACCACCACATTCCTTTCCCAGGCCCCTATAGGCTATATATATATATATATATATATATATATATATAGTATAGCATATATAACATACATATGTAAAATAACATAATGCAAAATGTATTTAGTCCAACTTCAAAAGTCCCCATAGTCTATCACAATTTCAACAGTTTAAAAGTCCAAAGTTCAAAGTCTCTTTAAGATTTATGCACTCTCTTAACTGTAATCCCATATAAAATCAAAATCAAAAAGCAAATCATATACTTCCAACATATCATGGCACAAGATATTACTGTTCCAAAACATAGGGAATAGAGCATAGTGATAAAATATTAGACCAAAGCAAAACAAAAAAACCAGCTGGGCAAACTTCAAACTGTCTCTCTCCATGTCTGATGTCAAAGTGCTCTTCAGATCTCCAACTTCTTTCAGCTTTGTTGACTGCAGCGCACTTCTCTCTCTTGGACTGGTTCTACTCCCTGCTAGCAGCTTTCCTCAGCAGGTATCCCACAGCTTGGGCATCCCTAATACCTTGGGGTATCCAAGGTAAACATCAACTTCACAGTTTCTTGTTCCAGTGTCTGGGATCCATGCATGATCTTCTGGGCTCCTAAAAAAAGGACTGGTGTCACTTTTCCAGCTCTGCCCTCTGTAGCACTCTAGGCTCTGGCTGACTCCGCTGCTGCTGCTGTGGTACTGGCATATGTTGGGGTCTTCTGCTGCAACTAGGCTTCACCATAGCCTCTCATAGGCTCTCTTCATGGCACTAAACTTCAGCTTCTTCACATGACCCCTTCAGTCCTTTGCCTTTAACAGCCAGGCTGCACCTTTACCAATGGCCTTTTCTCACCTCTCACCATGCCAAGCATCAGCTACCCTTCCATGACCTCATCATACTCTCCAGACAAGTATTACCTGGTGACTCTTATTCACTACCAAGTCTGGTTACCACCACAAGGTAGAACCTTGGCTGCCCCTGGAACATAGCTTCTTTGTGCTCTCACTTTCCAGAAGATTTCACCACAGTGATGCCTGACTCTTCTTAATCACCACTAAAGCATCAGTGGCCCCAATAGTCCCTTCTATTCTTAACTCTAAAGCCAGAGCCACATAGCCAAAGCTGCCAAGTTCTGCTGCTTGCTGGAGCTGGAACATTGTCAGGAGCCATCATAGGACAAGCTAATAACTAGCAGGTGATCTTCCTGCTATTAATATGCTTTTCCTGTTATTCTTAAACATATCTAACAATCACTAGGTATTAGCCCACCCCTTTGAAGCAGATCTCTGCAAGTCTACAAAGATGTACTGTCTTGTAGTGATGCTATACAGACAAATAGATGACTTCTTAATTCTTAATGATCCTATAAGAATTCCTAAAATTATATCAGTATGTATTAAGCTCTTTTATAGTGAGAGTGCTATTAGATCCTTTTCTGATAGTCAAAACTGCAGTGAGAACTCTGCCAGTCTCCCATGTGTCTCCAATTAATTGCTTCTAGATAGTAGCCAGACCTACTACTACTCACAGCACATTCCAAGAGGTTGTAAAACCATTAACCAACAGTCATAAAAAGGGAACTAATGATTTATTATAGGTGCTAGGACAGAAGATAAAATATTGACTGGTTTTATCTATACAAAACTTCACTAATAACTTAGTTATGGTTTTTAACTTTCAATGAACCTGTGGAGCTGTGACAGGTAATGGATGTTTAGCCAGATAATTACTCCTAAAGGATATGCATGTAAGCATTCTCTGTTGTAAACTTCTTATTCAATTTATGATTTAAATTTTATGTATGAACTTGTGATGAACTTTTACCATGTGATCATGCATTCTGAAAGATGTATAAGTACTGAGGACTAAAAGAAGAATCAGAACTGAGCTAAGGAGAACTTTTTAGACAGAACACTTTTTAGTCAGATCTGAATAGAACTTAAGATAGAGCAGAAAAAGCAGACAGCAGAAAGAACAGAACAGGTCTTTTCTTAATAACAAGACAGGCTTAGTCTTAACATTCTTCTTACAAACTTGGGTTTAATTCATTTAGCATTAAGATGGTAGAAGCTTTTTCTTTCTCTATGAAATAAAGATTGGAGTTCATTTTTCTTTTTTTGGGGGGGGGGGTTCGAGACAGGGTTTCTCTGTTTAGCCTTGGCTGTCCTGGAACTCACTTGGTAGACCAGGTTGGCCTCGAACTCAGAAATCCGCCTGCCTCTGCCTCCCAAGTGCTGGGATTAAAGGCGTGCGCCACCACTGCCCGGCTGGAGTTCATTTTTCATCCAGAATGAATGAATTCTTTTTGCACTGGTGCTTGGTCTTTTGCTCCAAAATCATATGTAAGTATGGATGTGTATATGTAAGTATGTAATTGTGAGAATGCATGCAAGCTAGACCCAACTGGTTTGAATGTAAATCTAAATATGTATGTATATGTGTATGTATATGTGTATGTGTATATGTATATATGCATACATATGTGTGTATGCTGAATCTATATATGAACTTATGTGTTTATGCATACTTGCTTATGTAAAAGTTTTTCCTTCTGTGAGAGTTATTCTCTTCTCTTGATTCAATAGAAGTTTATTGCTCCAAACTTTCCCCTAGCCTGACAAGCAAGAGGCATCTGGACAAAAGGGAAAAGGCTCTAGCAATTAATCCTTTATTTAATCTCCTGCTGTTTTGGGATGAGGTACTAAGTACCAGAGACTGCAGTTTCTTGCCTTAGAGGAACATAAAAAGCAGGTCAGCTACAGTAGCAAAGCTACTTAGACTAAGATAAGTAAACTTTATTATGCAGCAACCCTAAATATCTTGTAAGACAAAGTCTTACCCTCTGCCAAAACTATTCCCCCTCTGCTACCTCAAGAAGAACCAACAAGAAAGAAGACTCCGCTAGGGCTGGCCCCCAACAGAACATGGCCCCTTGTTCTACTAAATCTTCACCAGCTTTCTGTTTTCAATGGTTTCTTTTGCTGCTTTAATCTTGGTTGTCCAGGAACTTGCTCTGTAGATTGACTTTGAACTCAGAGGTCTGCATGCTTCTCTCTCCTGAATGCTAGGATTAAAGGTGTGCACCATCAGGACTGGACCTATGCCTTTCTTACTTTTTTCACAAGAATTTCATAAGTTCTGGATTCGAGTTTTTTCCAGATACAGTCAAGTTGACAACTGAGAATAGTCATCACAATCTATCTCTTATCAATTTGACACATAATCATATCTCTTTAGGTCCAAATGAAAATAATAACCAGGTGATAATAACACATAACATGATATAACTATAACTTGTCCAGCTGCAAACACATGAAAAATAAGCTTAGCTTGGGGGAATCTTGCTCTGAGGTCATTATTGTCTTAATTCCATTTCATCCTTGAACACAGGATTTAGCTCAATTTTACTTCTTGGTGCCCCTTTAATCTTTGAACCATGTATTTTGTATTTTTCCTTTCCCAGTTTACTACATTTGATTAAAATGCTCTTCATAAAAGTGAGCCTCAGGGCAGAGTCTATGCTAGGCTATTTTGAGTCCCCCTTCCTCAATGTAACCAATCTAAATCTCTTCATCTTAGCCTCAGGTAGACTTCCCAGAAAAGAGCAAAAAGCAGACATGGTCTTCACCAAAACATCGTAAGAATAACCTCCATGCAACATTCTAAAATTCCTCTTCTCTTCAACTTCTTGAGCTAGGTCCCAAGAGTTCAGATGATTCTCAGCACCAATGTCTTCCATATTCCTACTAGGATAGCCCACTAAGCCCCACTGAAAACACTTCAGTGCTTTCCAAATCCAAAGTCCCAAAATCCACATTCCTCCAAACAAAACCACGGTCAGGCCTATCACAGCAATACCCCAGACCCTGGTACCAACTTCTGTCTTCATTAGGGTTCCATTGCTGTGAAAGACACCATGACCAAGCCAACTCTTATATATGAGTTGGTACTGGAGGAGCCAAGATTTCTACATCTTGATCCAAAGGTAGCCAAGAGAAGACTACTGTGCTTCATACTAAGCAGAGCTTGAGCATGTATTACACCTCAAAGCCCCACCCTCACAGCAACACACTTCCTCCAGTACCAAGTGGTATATAACAAGACCATATCTCCTCCAGTAAGGCCACACCTGCTAACAGCGTCACTCCCATGGGCCAATCAGTCAAACATATGAGTATATGGGGGCCATTCCTATTTAAACCACCACATTGACCTAAGACTTTCAAGCACTACATGGAATAAAAATTAGAAGACTGAGCTCCCTCGTCAAATTCCAGCCTGTAGAGGAAATGTTATCCCCTTCTCTCACATATTGTGTTTGCTGTAACTTTGTCATATATAGCCTTTGCTATGTTAAAGTACATTCTTGTTCCCACTTTCTTCAGGGCTTTTATCACCAAGGAATGTTGATCTTTGTCAAAGGCCTTTTCTGAATCAATTGAGATGGTCCTATGGTTTTTGTTCTTAAGTCTTAGAATCACACTTAATAGTATTGAACTATCTTGAACTCTGGAATGAAACTAACTTGGTCATGCTGTGTGATATAAATATATGCTTGAATTTTATTTGCAAGAATTTTATCAAGAAATTTTGTATCATTGTTTAGGGAAATTTATAGCTAGTTAGTTTTTCTCTGTGAGTGAGTCTTTGGCTTTGGAACCAGGGTGGTGCTGGCTTCATAGAATGAGCTTGGTTGTGTTCCTTCCCTGTCAGTCAATGGATGTTTGTGTAGCATTGGTGTGGCTCTTTTTAACGACTAGGCTGCACTCAGCAGTGAGTCTGTCTGGCCCTGGACTTCTCTTTGTTAACACTTCAATGTCACTGATGGTAACAAATCTGCCTAAGTTGTTCATTTTTTTTCTTGACTTAATTTTGTTAAGTTATATTATGTCTAAGAATATTTTCATTTCTTCTATGTTTTCTAGTTTTTTGGAATATGACTTTTCAAACTATCCTCTAACGATTCTCTGTATTTTACTAGAGTCAGTAGCTATCTCCCTTTTTCATTTTTAACTGTATTCATTTGGGTCTTTTCTTTCTTTTACTTGGTTTTGGTAGGGGCTTGTCAATCTTATTTTTTCAATGAGTCGACTTCCTGTTTGATGGATTCTACTTTCTTTCCTCTTGTTCTCAGTGACTCCCCTATCGTGACTTTTCTACCCTGACAACCTACAGAGCACTTTCTGGGACTTTGAAGGATAGGGCGCCTAGAGGAAGTTTCCAAGTTAGTTCCCACATTGATTTCTCAATGTCCTTTAATCAAGCACTGTGTGTCTTCCAACAATAGCGTTTCAAGCTTAGCACTTAAATTAAATGCCTTGTGTCTTCTAGGATATTGTCTACACATACACAGTACCTACATGCGAACTCTTTGAAACACACACTCACACAAAATCTGGTAGGTTTCTATGTGGTGTTTTGTTTTGTTTGTTTATATGTTTTGAGACAGGGTTTCTCGGTGTAGACTAGCCAGGAACTGCCAGTGGAGAAAATTCCTGTCCTGGAACTCAGTCTGTAGACCAGGCTGGCTTCAAACTCAGAGGTTTGCCTGCCTGCCCCTGCCTCCCGAGTGCTGGGACTAAGGTGTGCATTGCCACCTCCTACTCAGCTCTGTAAGGCTTTTTCAGACATTCTTAGATTTGGTTAACCTACACCTTGTCCATTCCAGCTTAAAGCTCTATCCCCAGTATTCTCACCCTGGACTTCCGACCTAATGAGTCCCACTACTCTCTCGCCTACTTAGTTCCCCTCCCCTTCTCACAATCCTTTCCTTGATCTCTACAGACATTCCAAATTTAAAACACAAACAAAAACTTGAAGCTGAGCTCTACATATGAGAGAGAACGTGTGTTTGTCTTTTGGGGCCTGGGCTAACTCAAAACAGTATAATATTTTCCAGTTTCATCCATTTTCCTAAAAATTTTATTGTTCCGAGCCCCTCCCGTGTCCCCTCCGCCCACGAACAAGGACACGGGAGGCAATATTCGGGTGGTTACCACAAACGAGGCTTTACTTGTAACAGCAGAAGCGGAAAAGGCGGAAAGACAGGAAGAGGCTCTGCTTAAATACACCCTAGAGTGCCGTGTTCACTTCCGATTGGCTGTTCACTCATTACCCATAATACACCCCAGGATGGGCAGTGACTTTTGGTGCACTTTTGCCTCTTTGCACCTGCGCAGTTAATTGTTTACTACTGGGAGGACAAGATGCCCGCGCCATCTTGGAATGGCGCTAACCACGGCTTCCTACATTTTATGACTTTGTTTTTTCTGTCAGCCATGTGTACATGCCCCACACTTTTCTTTCTGTTCATCAATTGATAGACATCAGGGTGGATTCCATCTCCTAGCTGCTGTGAGCAGACCAACAGTGAATATGGGCATGTCTTCGAAGGAGAACGTGGAGCTCTGTGGTTATGCGTCCATGGATGTTAAAGCTGGACATGTGGTTTTGGCTTTTTGAGAAACATCCAGAACGACTTCCTCAGGAATTATATCAGTTTCTAGTTCCACCACCAGTAGGCATGGCTTCCTCAGGGACTACACCAGTTTCTAGTGCCACCACCAGTAGATATATATGTCTTCTCCTTGTCCGCACACGCATGGTAGCATTCATTGTCATTTGTGTTCTTGATGATACCCATTCTGATTGGGATGAGGTGGGACCTCAAAGTAGTTTTAGTTTGGCTTTCTCTGATGGCTAATGATGTTGAATACCTTTAAAAGTATTTATTAGTCATTTATATTTCTTCTTTTGAGAACTCTCTGGTCATATCAATATAGTCCACTTTTTGATTTAGTTATTTTTTTTCTTGAAATTTAGTTTCCTGAGTTCTTTGTAAATACTACCAATCTTATATCAGATGTATAGTTAGCAACAATTTTCAACTATTCTGTAGGTTTGCCTCTTCTTTCTTCAGTTTCTTTTGCTGTAAAAATTTCTTTTAATTTCATGAGCTCCCATCTGTTCATTGTTGATCTAATTGTCCCTGTCTTCAAGTGTTCTGCCTGCTTCTCATTCTAGCAGCATCGGTGTTTCAGATCTTAAGTCATCATTCTCAATCTGTGTGCAAATCTGTGCTGAGTGACAGATGAGGATCTGGTCTCACTCTTCTAACGCAGCTGCCCAGTTTCCCCAGCATGCAGAAGAAGTTCATTTCCCCCACTGTGCCTTGATATGAAAAAAATTATATAGCTGCAGTTGCTGGATTTCTTTCTGAGCCCTCTATTCTATTTTATTGGTCCATATTTCTGTGCTTGTGCCAACAGTATGCAGGTTTCACTACTATGGTTCTGTCGTGTAATTTGAACTTGGTGATACTTCCAACAATTATCTTTTTGCTCAAGATTTCTCTGGCTATCAATTCGACATGAATTTTAAATTTTTTGTATTTATTAAGAATACCACTGGAATTTTTATTAAGATTTCATTGACTCTGGAGATTGTTTTTGATGGGACAAAGCGATTTTGAATTTTGTCATTATTGAGTCTTAGGACACGTGAGCATGGGAAGTGTTTCCATCTTCTTGTTGATATCTTTATTTATTTCTCCAGTGTTTTAAAGTTTTCATTATAGAAATCTTCCACATCCTTGCTTAACTTATTTTTGAGGCAATCGTGAATGGACTTATTTCCCTGGTTTCTTTCTCAAACGTTTGTAATTGGAATGTAGGAAGGACACTGATTTTGTATGTTGATTTATTTTTTATCGTTCCACTTTGCTAAAAGTGGAAAGTTGTTTATCAACAACAAAGATTTTCTGGTGGACTCTTTAGAGTCTCTTAGATGATAATAATATCATCATGTTCCTATCTGACTTATACCCTTTCTCTTGTCATATTGCTCTAGCTAAGACTTCTAAGATTTCCAGTTCTATATTGAATAAAAATGGAGAAAGTAAATATCCATATCTTGTTCCTGATTTTAGTGGAAATGCTGCCTTTTCCCATCTAATATTATGTTGGATGTAGGTTTGTCATATACACATTTTATCATGTTGAGGCATGCTCTGTCTCGTCCACATTTCTCCAGGACTTTAACATAAAGAGGGGTTTTTTGTTTTGTTTTGTTTTGTTTTGTCAAAAGCTTGTTTTTCATCTATCAAAATAATCATGTGACTTTGATCCTTGTGTCCATTTATGTAATTTGTAACAGTTTTTAATTGTGTGTTTTAAGCTTTTTCTGCCTTGATGGTGTAAAATTAACTATGTCATGATGAATGATGCTTTTTGATGCATTATTCAAGTGTTTGCTGAAAATTTTTCAATCTGTTCATCAGGAAAATTACTTTGTAATATTTTTTTTTTTTGTGACTTTTTCCCCTTGCTTTTGGTATCAGGGTAATGCTAGCTTTGTAAAAAGAGTTTGGCAACACTTCCTAATTTTCTAGTTTATGGAACATTTGAGAATCTTTGGTGTTAATTTTTCTTTAAAGTTGTAGTAAAATCCACTGATGAGTTTATCTGGCCTGAACGTTTTTCTTAACTGAGAGATTTTAAAACCGCTGCTTCAACTCCCCATTAGAGTTCTGTTTAACCAGGGTGTGTCTCAGCTTGCTTTCATTTGATAGCTCTTGTGCACCTGGAAATTCATTAATTTCTTTAGATTTCTCAACTTAGTATGTTTTTAAGGTAAGACCTTTGAAATTTTTTTCTGAATTGATAATTGTGGTAATGGCTTCTTTCTCAATGCTGATTGTATTTACTTCAGTCTTCTCTCTCGTGTTCTGTGTAGTTTTACCAAAACGCTTTACCAATCTTGTCTGTCTTTTCAAAGATCAACTCTTTGATTCAGTGGTTCTTCTAATTGTTTTTGTTGTTTGTTTCTTTCTATTTCATTAATTCCTGTCCTAATATTACTTCTCTTCCTGTCTGTTGATTTGGGGTTTGTTTGGTTCTTCATTCTCCAGGGTTTTGGGGTGTATCATTAGGTTATTTATTTGAGATCTCTTTAATCCTTTCTTTTTTTTCCTTTCCTTCCTTCCTTCCTTCCTTTCTCTCTTTCTTTCTTCCTTCCTTTCTCTCTCTCTTTCTTTCTTTCTTTCTTTCTTTCTTTCTTTCTTTCTTTCTTTCTTTCTTTCTTTCTTTCAAGATAAAGTCTCACTATATAGTCCTGGCTATCCTGGAACTCTCTATGTAGACCAGGCTGACCTCTAACTGAGAAATCCACCTGCCTCTGACAAGTGCTGGGATTAAAGCATATGCCTCTGTGTCTGACCTCTCTGATTTTTTACTTTAAGTGTTTAGAGCTCTAGATTTCCCTGAAAAGACTCCTTTCGTTTTAACAGCATAGATTTGTTGTGTTGTTCACCCAAGAGAGGGCCTGATTTGTTTTGGAGAGTTCTGATTTTGTTGTTCAAAAAAAGAGGTTGTTCTCTATATTTATTGAACAGCACAGAAAATTCTTTTTTTTAAAGAATTTGTTTTATGCATATGAGTATACCACCATTGCTTTCTTCAGACACACTAGAAGAGGACACCAGACCCCATAACAGATGGTTGTGAGCCACTATGTGGTTGCTGGGATTTGAACTCAGGACCTCCGGAAGAGCAATCAGTGCTCTTAACCGCTAAGCCATCTCACCAGCCCAGCAGAGCAAATTCGATAGTAAAAACGAATAAGGAAATTTTGTCTTAATCAATCTGTTGCAGGAATCTCACAAAGGGAAATTGTTTTTCTAACCCTATTGACTCAGAGCATCACACAAAGCCATCATGCCCACATGTTGCTGTCAGTATTCTTTGTGGGGACTGTGGGTGGCTTCCAATGCCTTGCTGCTTTCAGCAAATGATCTTAGTCTTGGACAATATTTTATGACACACACATTGTTCTGAGTTAGAGTCATAATGGGTTATAAAAGAGAAAAAGGAAACATGGTCTATTGGGAAGTCCAATGCATAGTAAGATTAATTATATTGTTTTTTAAGGATATATATATATATATATATATATATATATATATATATAATTTTTTTTGAGACAGGGTCTTTCTATTTAGGCTTAGCTGTCCTGAAACTTGCTATCTAGTCTAGGCTGGCCTTCAACTCAAATAGATCCTCTTGCTTTTGTCTTCTGGGTGCTGGGATTAAAGGTGTGCCCCAGCAGTCCAGGTATAAAGTCAGTTAATTCTAAACTGAGTAAGCATACATTGTGTCAGCAGAATGGGAGCGTAGTTATAAATGACTTCAAAGAACATTGTTAGTTACAGATTAGGTAAATGTTTAATTTGTAAAGGAATCTGCAAGTAGCATCTCAAAGAGTCATTGCCACTGGGGGGGGGGGGGTCTTCTTACTAAGCAACCTAGTCCTGAAGCCTCAGTCCCCAATACCACTTGGAAAGGAGCAATGGCAAACTCTATAAGATACAGAAATATACTTAAAAGTAATGACAACCCGTGAATCCATCACCAATATTTAAAAACTAAAAATGATAAGACCAGCATGGAATGTGATATGATGTTAAACTTTTTAAAAGATAACTGTGTAAACAGTAAATGAAATAAGATAAAGAACATAGGAAAGGAGAGGAGGTGAATGTTAAACAGACAAAGGAGAAAGAAGGAATGGGCAGAGAAGAATGGTATAGAGGAGAGAAGAAAGCAAGAGCTCGGAGGTTAAAAAAAGGTTTTACAAGGTGTAGAATAATACATTAACAACATGCAAGACTTTTTAAGACAATAAAGTAAAATCAAGATATTGCTAAAGTGTGTGTGTGTGTGTATGTGTGTGTGTGTGTGTGTGTGTGTGAAGGAGACATAGAGGCAAAAAAGGAAATGAGAAAATGAAAAACCATTGCCCTAGAAAGAAGAAAAATGCTTGAACACGATTGGGTGATTGTAGGATGGGGGAGATGGATAATGAATAAAACATAAGGATTTTAAATGTAATAAAGTAAAACTTCTGCTAAATGTTTAAGAAGAAAAACACTCTGAATCATCCAAGAAATAAAAAGACAAAAATGAAGTGGTGAACCATCCTGCTCTGTGTCTCTAGAATTCTCATGGGCGTGTACGAGGGGCAACTGGGCTCCACTTGCGGACTTCTGACTCTCTTTTGGTTTATTTTGTCACTGAGTTATATCGGGCTAGCAACTAATGTTCAATAGAGCTGGTGGCTGTGCATCCGGGGTCTCTGCTGATCACACTTAACCCTTGCATTCTGTATACTGCCATCGAAGACTGCTGATGTCAGCCCCCAAATGGCTGTTTTGGCTGAGGGACGCCTTTCAAGTTCATTGGCATGTCAGAAGCCATCACAGCATTGAGGGGAGTAGACACAGGAGCCTGAGTACTTTCAAGGCCTCTTGAGCATTGGTCACCCCAGCAGAGGGAAGCCACTGTGGGTGTCATGTATAGCCCTGGAGCTTCAGAGTCTCAAGTCAGCCGACTTTCTGTAACCGACTTGTGAGTCCTACCAAACAATTTCAGCTACATCCCTTCAGTGAGAACTGTGTCACACAGTACTCATAATGAGCCCAAAATAAAGTTGAATTCTATGAACAGGAAAGATATTGATCAGTCAGAAACTCACCTTGGCTACACCAGTGTTCACAAACTGCTCCAAGAAAGATGTTCCTTGGAAATTCCCCATTCTTTGCAATGATTAAACTTATGGTGAGCAAATCTTTCAATGAACAAATGCATCTAAAACCCACAACAGACAATCCATTCTCAAGTCAACACTATTAAATCTCAGCTGAAGGCATCAGAACGTTTAGAAGACAAAATAGTCAAGTGTGTTGCTTGAACCTAAGTTTGCAGGAAGTGTGAGCTCGTTATTCTTAAGTCAGAATCATGGGATCATAAGGGGATGATATTGGGATTTTCCCAAGAATATACAAAATTTTACACTTTTGTTCCCTGAGTGCCATAATTGTCCACTTGGGGGTATTTCCAAATTGGAGTTCTCCATGCTTGTTAGAATTACAAATGCTGACTTCAGCTAAGAATTTTTTTTTCTTTCTGAATTACCCTAGAGAGACTCAAATCTACAGATGCACAATCCTTCTCCACAGTTCCAAAGGTGGGAACTTCTTGAAAAAACATAGTTGCAAGCTGCAGTCCGGTATTTAGTGGAGAAAGCTAAGCTGAATTACTTCAGGCTACCTGTATTTCTCCCACTTACTATAATTGGCGATATGTATTTGACTGCAAAAACAGTCAAATAAACTTGATTGGGATCGGAAGGCTATTATATTCCCTCTTAAAAATAAAAAGATTGCACTCAAAAACATACCTTCCTTTACTTCCGAGTTCTATGGGGTAAAGATTTTGTTAATGCACCAACTGGCTCACAGTTTGAAGTCTCAGACGGTTGTGATTCCCAGGTGCAGTTGAGGGATTGTATCACTGATTTGATAGGACAATGAATGTTCTGTGATGTAGATTTAAGCAGGTAAACATGCTGTCTCTTGCTCATGTACACATGGAATTTTGATTTGCAAAAGTCAAATACCAAGTTGAAAAAAACATTACTTTTTACCCTAATTAACTTTTCTAATTTGTAGATCCAACAATGCTTTGCATCTGTTATAACAATAGAAGACACTCAGATTTTTCAACTGATTAAAAAAGTGTAAGAATTTTTTGTTTGTTTTTATTTTGTTTTCCAGACAAAATTTCTCTGTCCAGCCCTTATTGTCCTGGAAATTGCTCCATAGGCCAGGCTGGCCTGGAACTCAGAGATCCACCTGCCTCTGCCTCCTGGTGCTGGGAATAAAGGTGTGCACCATAACACCAGCTTTAAAAAAAAAAAAAAAAAAGTAAGTACTAAAGCCAACTAGGCCAGAGCTTTCCAAAGAGATGCAGAAAATCAAGATGATTAGTTGTCTGTATTGCTACTTTTTAAAATTTTTTTTACTAGTACTGCACCATGTGGTAGGCTTTATGTCTTGCTTTTTCATATTTATAATTAATTCAACCATCATCCTTGGCTCTGACATGCAGACGAAAAGCAAAACTTGATGTAGCCATGTGAACTCAAAATTCCCGTTGTGGGATTTGCTCTCCACTTCCATTTCTCTGCAGTTCACTACGATTAAAATCTCTGAGTTTATCGTCTTAGTCACTGTGTAATCCAAGCTTAAATACGGAGCTCCATGGTGAACCCAGGTCCTCTCAACTTCAATCTTGCTGACATACCTAGTCAACCCTAACTGCACCTCTCACCAATTGTTGCTATTTCCTGTGGGAAGCAGAACTCAAGATGGCGCCTGGCTGGGTACCAGACGCCCCTGGCGTGTTGGCTCACCATTTCAGGAAGCCTAGGTGGCACGTAGGCTAGGCTTTACTGTGCATGCATTCTGCTTGTTCATCTTTAAGTAAGATCAGGCCATGTGAGGTATGTGCTCAGCACCAATCGGGAATGACCGTGTGGCAGGTTCTGATTGGAGAGGACACAGAGATTTAAGGGCTGGGAGCTAGAGCTGGGGGGTGGGGGGGAGGCTTTTGTGGTACTTCAAGGTTCCTGAATAAACCGTGTTGGCAAGGAGATCCCGTGTCCATTGTCTTTTGTCTGCTGGTCGGTTTGGGAGAGGACAATTTCCCTTCCTCTGGGTGTGTCTTGGGCCTGCTGGCCTCCATGGCACTTCTAGAATGTGCCGCTGGAATCCATCCAAGGGCCTTAGTGTATGCCATGCTGTACGTGTATGTTGTGTGTGTGTGTCCCAGGTAGTGTCTCCATCTTTCAGGTCTAGTGTCCATGTCATCTGCTAAGGAGCAGTTTCTGGTCCTCCTTCTCGATGCATTCTCTGTCCTGCACACTACCTCACAGAGAGCACTCTTCAACACTTTGAATCTTGGGTTTGTTAGCTTGCTACTTGTCTGTTTCCACGAGATAGGAGATAAACCACTGCTTATTCATTATTACCTATGAGCAGCAAGTGCTGTGCACAGCAAATGCTAAGTTCTCAAGAGCTGTGGTGAACAACCTCCAGCTTGCTTACCTGAGAACTTTTCTACACTGTCTCCTCCATTTTGCTTTCAAACACAGAGAAAAAACAAGAAACCTGTTCGTGTATACCATGACTATGGCTTCAAAAACTGGAAAACCAACTACTTCTTCAGAAAGTATATAATTAAGAATATGAATAACTTACAAAGTGCTCAGAATAGTCTAGCCTATAGGTAATAAAAAGGACCTAGCTGTAGACTTACATAAGAGTCTATTCCTGTCCAGATTTTTTTTTTAAACCATAGCTGCTCTGTAAATATTTGTGAATCCAAGTCTACCCCAGTTATCTACTTCAGAGCAGGTGCAAAATATAAAGGCCAGAAGGGGAATCTGGCTCAGTCTATTTAAATTAACCCCAAGCCTGTGGGTCACTACCTGTCTCATAAAATTCTGGTTTTGTCAGCCCTCTGGTTTACTGGAGGCAAGCCCTGTTTATTCTAATCGTCCTGTAATTAACAGCATTTTTTTTTCCCTCAGAGTCTTCTTGTAGATAGTGAGTGTGATAGTAACCCTAGGTATAGTTTTAAAGGTGACTATTAAATAGTAGCCCAGTATATCAGACCTCTGTGTGGGATGAGTTGAGTGGGTGTGGGGGCAAGTGTCTTGAAGAATGTGGGCAATTCTCCATCTTTTTTTTTTTTCTTCATCCTTTGGTATTTTCTTTTATCGTTGGCCCATTAGAAATTTTCTGGCAAGAAATTAATTGCACAGTTGATGCGTTCAGTTCACACATTTAAGTTACCGAAACACTTTGATATTAGCTGACTTTGGGGACTTTACATTTGCAATGACAAGTGTTGGATTCCTCTAACATTTTTATGTTTAATTTTCAGACTGTATTAGAAAGGCCTGTTTACAACAGCCCTGAAGCGCCCAACTAGACAGAATCAACTTTCCCAGCCCACTTAATTTGAAAGCCTGCCAAGTTAGGTGAAAGACCTTATAAATATGTAAAGCAGGAAGTTCAAATTACAATCAAGTAAATCCCTAATGATTGATGTTCTTTTCAAAAAAATTAAAAGAAGAAAAAAAAAAGGAACAACCAAAAAAAAAAAAAAAAAAAAAAAAGAGCGCATTTCCTAGACACCCGGCTAGCACCAGCACCAAAGGTTGGTAAGGAGTTCAGACTCTAGGTGTACTTTTAAGGCTTTATTTATTTTGAATTTCTACCACTTCCTGGAGGCCGGATGGAAGGATTTAAAAAAAAAAAAAAAACAACTGGGCACCTCAGCCATTTTGTTTGTAAGGCGGAGCGGTAGAACTGGGCCTGCCAAGAAGGGGTTTGGGAACAGCGCTGAAAGGGAGAGGGTGGGGGAGCCGAATATGGTTTCAACTTATGGCAGGATTCATTCGATGCTGATGCTAATGCAGGGACCGTGGTGCTTGCGGCTGCAGGAGGCCCTCGGGAACGTCACACCGAGCACACTCGGATGGGCATCTTTCCAGAATGGCCGCGTCCGCATGCACGCCCCACACAGACGCCGTCTCGCGTGGAGCCCCCCGCGCGCCGCGCGCAAGGGCGTGCCCAGATGCTCCGAGGACGCGGCCGCTGCCATTGTTGTGCTTGTCACTTACTCGCGAGCCCTGAGCCGGGGCCGGGCGGCGGCGCTCTCCAGAGCCCAGTGTAAAATGGCACAGTCGTGCATTCTTTCCGAGCTGCGGGAGGCGGGAGCGAGGGCGGAGCCCGGAGGCCGCCAGCCAATGGGCACGCGTGCCTGCCCTCTCGCCCGCCAGCGCAGAGTTGTTAACCCCGCGCCTGCCGCCGCCGCCAGCTCCGCAGCCTCCAGCCTGCTCCATTCCCCCGGACGCCCTCGGATCCTGCGGCTGCCCGCCCCGCTCCGCCGCCCTCCATGGACGAAAGTCTCACTTTTGATTTACCAAATATTTTCAGGATGTTTGAAGATCCGTACGCTGCCCGGAGGCTGTTTTTTCTGGACAACCCAGACCCCAGCCTATATTGTTACAATTTTTTTTTGAGAGCTGGCTGCTGCTTTGCCTACACCGATGGTAAGTTTATAATTTTAAATATTCTTGGCATTACATCTTCGAAAGGAGCACTAGATAAAAGCGGTTTTCATTGTGTTTCTTCTCACCAAACCAATCTTTGTATTTTTCTTTAGCTTCGATCTCTGCACGTTCCACCTAATTTTGTCTGGTTAATTTTTACCAAAAGAAAAAAAATAGTTTTTCTCTCCATTGTTAAAGATAAACATGTATAATGAAAATTATACTTTAATTGCTGTGAACTAAAGGGGAACTCAGATGTTTCAAGATGGACTTTTTTTGTGTGCCAGCAATGTTGGTAGTGCCAAATATGTACGTATCCTCTTTATAAAAATTATCTATTGCCTAATTTGTCCAGAGTAAATCACCAACAAGCAAACTACCGTTGTAGTTTTGTTTTGGTTTTTTAAAAATAGATCTATTGTGACTCCCTTGATGGAGTACTTCAGAAAGCAGCTCTGGTATAATGAAGGCGGAGATTGACATAACCGGGTTTAAGTTATGGCTGTAGCTAAATAGTGGCTCTTTTATTGCTGAGCGGATCTAACTTGTGGTCTTGATGTGATTTCTTTAACGCTCTTTGACGATTCATCTCTGCAGATCTATCTTATTTTTTTTTCCAGAAAGGTACATTTGGGAGACATTTTGTGATTTTGGGCATTTTTCTAGTTTTCTTCTTTTTGCACACGGTGGGAGATTTTTTTTTTTTTTTTTTGTTCTGCACTGATCTGTGTTGGTGGCGCTGTAGTGCTGCTCAACAATTTGTCAGTTTTACTAAAAGAAAAAAGGAAGAAAAAAGGTGGGGCAAGATTTTATCTATTATCCTTTAATTTTCATAAAGAAAAGTTCAATTTGGTCAACTGTATTATTTAAGCTTGGCTGTGGACGGTGCACCATGGCGAGAGCAGACATGTCGTCACAGCCAGTCCAGGGGACATTATGGACAAACATGCAGTTGGCAGTTGTGTTTGATCTCATCTGATTTATTATCTCTATCGGATTCTTTAATAATAAGCTGTCCTTTACCCTCTCCTCGCTAACATTCTATATGTATGTTTTTCTTATTTTACAAAACCATGCCTATTAGCACCCTTTCAGTGTAACAAAACATTTGAGTATTAGTTCTTCGGACATTGTAAAAGTTGAATTTCATTTGAATCAAGGGATTTCTCAAATACATATTCTGAATCTGTCTTGAGAATGGTCTAGTAGCTTGTCATGTCTGTTTTATTTTGAGCTGCCCCTTGGATTGAATTTATAGGCAGCCTTGTTTTAAATGAGCAAATATTTTTATTTGTTGGACAAGATAATTTTTTAAAGAGTATTGCACACATATCTTTAACTTAAAAATACTGATATGTATATTTTTAAGGAGGTGTTACATCTTTGTTCTTGAGAGTTATCTGATTAGAGACTAAAGGATTTAGGCCCAAAGCCAGGAACAAAAATATGTCACAATATGACATCGGCTTTGCTGGTCTCTGTAAACATTTTAGTTGTTTGTGAAGATGTCTTCAGTTCAAAAAGAAAGTAGGAGGGATCAGTAATTATGTTTTGAAATGCATTGTTCACCAAGTAAAGTAAAAACTGAAACGGCATTTGGATTATCTGACTAACAGGTCTTGAGAGAGAGAGAGTGACCGTGCCAGGAGTCAAGAGTCTTCATTTACTTTGACATCTGTAAATGCCCTTCCCACTGGTCCTTTAACAGTCTGGAGTAAGAGAATGTGTGAGCAGGAGTAGAAATGGTATTTCCTAGAATCTGTTTATCTCCTTCCTTGAACTTCAGAAGAAACAAGCCCAACGCCTATGTTTTGTTTGTAGCGTGCTCAGAAGGTTTGGAAGTATTCACTGGCATAGTTCATACTCTCTCTCTTTGTGAAGTCTATATGCAGCTCCAAGTGTGGCTTCTGATGGTATAGATTATGTATGGAATGAAATACTGCAGGTATAAATATTGCCTAACCTGGTTATGCTGGAGGCTTTAGCTCTCTGAAGTTGACCAGCTGAATAAAATATTCCTTCCTGCTCATTTATTGCTAAAATATTCTCTTCTTCATAATGTACTGATTTTTCATTTTATTTAATTTCTGAAACTGGCTATGTTTGTCTAATGTCACCCCTTTTAAGAGCAAACTGAGCTGGGAAGTCCATCCGTAGCTATGCAATCCTCTTTGTTCTCCTGACTATTACATCATTGATTATGAAGTAACCATTAGAGTTCAATCGTTACTTTTGAAAATCACTCAGACATTTCTATCACACATACTCTTCTAGATGTGACCTTGCCATCACTGTGGAAGTAAAGAGGTGTAAATCTGTGAGGTAAAAATAATTCCCTATTTTATATTAGTCTCCATTTTCAAATGTACCTGGTGCTTCAGCTCAGCTCTTGATTCTTTGGGAATTAATTCTTCTTAATTGACGTTTTATAGACATGAAGTTCATGATGTTGTGGCTATGCTTAGAATTAAAAAAACCAATTTTTTTAATCATTAAAAATCGTGTATAAAATGTAGTATATAGAGAACTAAATCATTTTTTTTTTTCATGGCAGCAATTGCTAGATCATGGACAATCAAAAATGATTTTTTTTTCTCGATTTTGCTGTGTCATTTCAAACTGACACTTTTTTGCATATCATTGTATCAGAGGGAGTAGTGGCAAGTAGCAAAATTGACTTCATTAAAATGCCGTGTGTGTGTGTGTGTGTGTGTGTGTGTGTGTGTGTGTGTGTGTGTATGTATGTATGTGTGTATGCAGGAGTGCATGCTGCCCATCCCTCTTGTGGAGGGAGAGGTTAACGAACAGTGATATGGTCAGGAAACAGGTTGTAGAAGGAAGGAAGGAAGGAAGGAAGGACACAGAGGACAGGCAGTCTGTAAGTCAGATTCTAAGTAATACACCTCAGAAAAATGCACTTTGAATCCTCAATAATAGGAATAAACTGAAAATTACATTCAGACTAATGTACTGAGACAGTATAGTTTCTTAATTCATTACTATGATGTCATTGGTATTCCTAAGTATTGAGAACATTTCAGATTAACCAAACCCACTGGGTAATAGATAATGGCAGGGTGAGGCAGCAAAGGGAAGAGGCATTTAGAGGCACAAAGGCAAGATGCCGACCTCACTCGGGACCAGGCCCCCTTAACTCAGGACAAACTTCTTTAAAGGGAAGAATATCTCTTCTCTGAATGCTGCTTCAATACAGATGTGAAGCTGGATGCTGTAGATGGTGGGGTTTTCTCCTGCCTGTGCATATCTGCCACTTCTCTGTTGTTTCTTGGACACCCTGCAGATATTCCACAAAGGTAACTGTTCCTGGCATGATTTTACCAAGGAAAGGAAAATAAGACACAAAATGGGTGCTCTGACTTGTTTTTTATCTTTCCACTATGACCCTGAAATGAAGAGAGATAAAGATTTCATTCCTGAACGCATGCTTTATGCTTGCTGTGTGCAGTACTGATTTTACCAGAGGTTCTCATTGTTCACGCTCTCCCTGTCTCCATCAGTAGTACAAGATGCTGGGTCATGGGAGTGAGAGAGAATGAAAGAGTCCTTCTCTTATCCACCTGAACGTCCAACATGGCTCCGTGTTCTAACAGTGTTTTAAATCTGAGGCCTTAGGTGTGGGATGTTACCATTTGGAATCATTGACCATGTATAATCTTTGGAGGATGAAAACTGTTTAAATTTCAACCTGTTAATATATGACAGTCATATTTTTATTAAAGGACCATAAAAGACACCAAAATCCACATAACACCAAATCCACACAGCTAGCTTGGGGAAGGAGTGGTTGGCCTTCATGTTTCAGCTATAATACAAACAGATGGTACATAACTAGATACCCACCTGATGCCTCTTCATATTACAAAGCAAGAGATACAACTTTTGACTTACATCTGTAAGAAAGCACTTGAGAGGGCTCCTGTAGGATGAGTTTGGGGCATGTCTCTGAGCTCTGTCTATTAGTTTGTTTATGTGCTTGCTTGCTTGTATCGATGGTTAGAATTCAACCCAAAGTCCAAAATGTTTACTTTTTAATATAATTTTCTTATGTGCATTAATGTTTTACCTGCACACATGTCTGTGGGAGGGTGTAGGATCCACTGGAACTAGAGTTACAGAGAGCTGTGAGCTGCCATGTGGGTGCTGGGAATTGAACCCGGATCCCACAGAAGAGCAGCCAGTGCTCTTAACTGCCAAGCCATCTCTCCAGTACCCCAGCCCCTACATATTTACTTTAAAAAACAGAAAACAAAAACAAAAAACCTGTTAAGCTGTGGCAGCACAAAGACTCAGGACTTTAAGGCCAGCCTGGGCTAAGGAGATTCTGTCTCAAGAAGAAAAGAAAGGACCCAAAACAAAGACAGCAGCCACACAAAAATAATGTATGATTTTTTTTTTGAATCTTAAATGGACTTTGTACATTTTATTCACATAGCCTTAATCTAAACATTACCATGTTCAACATCAACCTTTACAGTAGTACAGACAAATAAAAGGAGTAACCAAAGACCATTAGAAGCAATTTAAAATTGTTGAGTCAGGGTCTCTCCTTGGGACCTGGGGTTCAGCAGCTGTGCTAGGCTGGCTGGCCAGAAAGCCCAGGGAATGCAGCTGTCCCTAAGCCCCACCCCCACATCGCCGAGATCACAGGCACATGGGGCCATGCCTGGCTTTTTATATTGCGCCAGTCATCTGAACGGAGGACTTAAGCTCCTTTTACTATATATTCTTATTTTTAAATCTTCTGTAGGCATTTCTAATGCTATAAAACAGAAAGATTTAAAAGCAAAACAAACATTTTATGAAGTTGATACATTAAATATCTAGCTAATGCTTAAGCTACCAAGCAAGTGTAGAGCAAGAAAGTCAAATTAATGTTCTTTCTACACAGACAAATTGAAGAACAATTAAGGGGTTGCTGTAGATGACTTAAAATAACTAAATTATTTTGTTATAGAACCAGCTAACTCATGCTGGCTGTGTATGTTAGTCATCTAATTTGGTTTTGTGCTAACATAGAACTCTGCTGAGAACAATGTTAAAACTAACACTATTTATTATTTAAGTAAGCAGGAGGGAATCTCTCGGTTTGGTTTACTAGCTGATTTGGTTTTTTATAAACTTTCTTGGGGGTTTTTGTCTTTTGATAACACTATCAGTGTTATCAAGATGGCTGCCGAGACACACACATCAGAGTCTAGGAACACAGTTTTCAAAATGAGAAGACTCTGTTCTTACAAAACAATGGACATGTCTTATTTCACCCAGTCACTTGCGACGTTGGAGTGATCACAGTGGGTGCTACGAACTTGGATTGCTTTGTAAACTCCTGTGTGCACATGACGGAGTGATGAAGTGTTAGCATCATCTGTCGGCATGGTGACCAGGCTGCTCCCAGGCCAGCTAATTTACAAAGGGGCAGCCTGGGCTGCAGGATGGCTCAGTGATTAAGAGTACTTGCTGCTTTTCTAGAAGAGACACATTTGGTTCTCAGCACATACATGTCAGCCCACAGCCACCTGTAACTCCTACTGCAGGAGATCTGACGCCCTCTTTTGGCTTCCATGGTCACCTACACGTCTGTGATACATGTAAACACATGCAGACACACATACAAATAAATAAACACACAATTATTTTTGGAAGGCAGTAGCAATGTAGCTCTCAACTAGGGCTTGTGTTGTTCTACAGCCAGTACTGTCTATGAATCTCCACACAAAGTAGGGAAGTTAAGCTCATTTTTATAGAAGAAACAGAGAAACTGGCACACCTTAGACATGACCCACATTACCTAATAAATCAAAGAATAGAGCTGGAACTTGTAGGTCTGAGGTCAGAGCTTCCATTATAGACTCACCTTTTCACTCCACATTAGACCATCTGTAAATTTACATTTTGTGAATTGACATATTTTAGATGCACAGTATAGTATAGCTGCATAATTTTCTATTGGATCTATTCATTTTTATAACCGATAGTCATTTCATGGGAGGAACGATCTTTATTTAGCAGTGATATACATCTGAATTTTTTTAAAACTTTATTTACTTACTTACTTACGTGTTTATTACTGTTATTGTGTGCATGCTTGGTTTCTGGTATATGCCCAGAAGTCAGACACCTTTTAGGATCGTGTCTCTCTCCACCGGGGTCAGTTTTCAGGCTTACGGCACAGACCTTGTACATGCAACGTGACCTCAGCAGCCCTACTTCTGAAATTGTCTGTGTTGAGTTTGCCTAAAGTACCCTCACTATCAAGCCTGTGTGATGAGATTCTGTCAGAAGTTGATTTTTGCAAATTTATGAAGTTTTTGAAATTGAATAATGTATTTTGAATGTACAAAAAGAAAAGAAGCCTTGTTGAAGTAGGGAATTCCCACCACTTATAAAATTAAGTGCACATAGAATAATGGCTTCTATGTTATAGCATACAAGGCCTGGTTAGGCTCTAAAATGGCTCATCACATAAAGGTACTTGATGCACAAGCCTGATGACTGAGTTCGAGCCCCAGAACCTTCATGGTGGAAGAAGAAAACCAACTCCCGAAAACTGACCTCTGACCTCCACTTGCACACACACATCATCACCACCACCACCATCATCATCATAATAGTATAATAAAAAGAAAAGAAAAATAATCAAATGTTTTAGTCATTTTCAGCTTCAGGTCATAAGGGAACTTTTTCTTGGGGGACACTTTTGGGAGGATTCCCAATACTTTAGACCAGCAGTTGTCAAGTTTTAGCACCAGAATCACCTGGATGACTTATTAAAACAGAGTGCTGAGCTGCACCCCTTGGGTTCTGGCTGCAGGAAGTCTGGGGGTGTCCTATGAGAATATGCTCTTTAAGCCAGGCCCAAATGACTTGAATGCTCTCCTTAGGGGTACATCCTTGGAGAACACTGCCCAGTTCTGTCAGGCTACGTGCCATGATACTTAAGTGGGCCTCAAAAGCCGGGTCACAGACTATCATTCAAAACTGGCAGATACATGGCTACATGGGAGGGTAGGGTGGCCTCACTGAAACACTCGACAAGGACTTGGAAGATGTTAATTCCACAGTTGAATTTGATGGTAACTCCCATGCTGTGTTGCCAGTGTTTGAAATGTGGCCATGGGAAAGTGTCCTGGTCTAGGTTGATACTAAGCTTTAGAAAATCCATTCTTGTTCTTTCAAACTTTGTTAAATTAAACAACATGAAACTTTTAGGATTTTCCAAAAGCTACTCACAATTTACAAGTCATTTGGAAATCAGGTAAACACAGTTTTATTCAGTAGAAAGTTGCAGTGGAAAGACTCCTCTGTCTGGGCCATGTTCCTGGCTGTTCACAGTCTCATATCCCACCAACCATGAATAACCCCATTCATGGCTAGGGCCCGGTTTCCAAGTGCCTGAGAAAGGGAAGCCAGTGACCTATATTTAGCCCTGGAACTCAGGCTGTCACCACAGGTCACTGGAAACTCATCTTCCAAGGCAGAGGTCACAGAGCACAGTTGGAAAGCTCTGTATTATGCAAAGATTGAGGAGGACTTTCCCGGAGTTTAATCAGCTCATTTCTCTATTATTATGAACAAGACTCAAAGAACATTTACTTCTGAAGACCTTTGCTTCTTCTTCTTTTTTTTTTTTTTCTACCTGAAGGGAGGACAGAGAAGCTAGCTCACAGTCCTTACTTTCCTCAGAAGCCAATATAACCTTGTCTGTCCTTCCATTCAGCCAGAGGACTTGTTAGGACAATGGTGTGAAGAACCTCAAGGAGGTGTGAGTAGTGTGGTCTGGGGATGGTGAGCTGGGCAGGCCCTTCAGCTCGGAGGCCAATTCCTGGGACTTACATGGTAGAAGAAGAAAACCAACTCCCCCAAACTCTCTTCTGATCTCCACATGTAGGATATGGTGCCTACAGATAAACCATACAGATACACACGCACGCATGCACACACTAAAGATTTTTTTTAAAGATTTACTTATTTTTTATTTATATGAGTACACTGTAGCTGTCTTCAGACACACCAGAAGAGGGTATCAGATCCCATTACAGATGGTTGTGAGCCACCATGTGGTTGCTGGGAATTGAACTCAGGACCTCTGACAGAGCAGTCAGTGCTCTTAACCACTGTGCCATCTCTCCAACCCAAGATTTTTTTTTGTTTTTAAAGAATCATTCAGTGCCATTTAGTCACATACTCAGTTCATCTAAAATGGCATAAAACTCACATGCTATGCTCTCCAATTAGCTAGTCCACTTGCCACATGGCACCTGTGTATACTTAAATTTGAAGTAATTAAACTTGGACATTCTAATTTCTCAATCAGACTGTCGGCATTTCAATGGTCTATTTAGTAGCTTCTATATTGGGCAGCACAGACTATGAAACATTTCTGATGTTCTAGAAGATTCTATCAGGTAACCCTGGTCCAGAACATATGGATTTTCATACTACTATGGCAGGCTCATCCTCTTATCCTAGAACTTCTCAGTGCTGCCTGTGTGTGTGCACATGTTTACCCACCTATGTACTATGGTGGATGGAAGCCAGAGCCTCCTTGTGCTTGCTAAACAGGCCCTTTACATGGGGACTACACTCCAGCCTCTGTCTACACATGGCTTCACCTAGAAAATTGCAAACTCAGGAAATTCTGAGTTAATCTACACTGGAGCTGGCCATAGAGTCTTCCACAGCTATTCCGAATCCCTAATACGAAGCTAGAGCTGAGGACCTCTGAGTTAGATCAATAAGTTAACAACTACTGAAAGAGGGTGAGGGGGGCACACCTTTAATCCCAGCATTTTTGAGGCAGAGGCAGGTGGGTCTCTGTGAGTTCGGAGCCAGCCTACTGTACACAGTGAGTTCCAGGACAGCCAAGGTCACACAGAGAAACCTTGTCTCAAAAAGCAAAACAACAAAACAAAACCCAAAGAGCTAGTGAAGTGAGCCATGGAGCCAGAACTCTGTGGAGGGCTGTGGGTGGATTAGTATTGCTCCCCCCTCCTCCCCATTTTCCAAAAGCTAGAATCCTAGGAGGTGAGGGACATCTAAAGATTATAACTGCACAGTTGTGTCTTGGGAAGCAGTGAGCTAATGGCCCACACTACCCAGACTTCAGCTAGGAAAGAGACGACGCTGACAATCACCCTCTTCCTTTCCCGGGGAGCACTTTTGAAACCTTAAGGAAGCCTTACATACTTAAGAAATGTAACATAAATTTGGCAAGTCTCCAGTTCCCCTTAATATGTCAGAGCTACTTATAAGTTTAAAGGTGTAGTGGACAGACCTCCACAAAGTCCACTGTTAACTAGTTCAGTTCTTTTCAGTGCAAGTACTTGGGAGCCAGTACTTGTGGGGCATTCACCTATAATCCTGGCACGTGGGAGGTGAAAACAGGGAGGTCAGGTGTTCAAGGACTACCTCAGCTTTGTAGTGGGTTCAAGGTTAGCCACATCAGATCCTGTTTCAAAAAGTAAAGTGCTTGCTGTACTTTGTACTGTGCATTCTGTCTTCCTAGTTTGTGGTGTGCTTAGCTATTACAGGAACAGTTACAACCTTACGTACAGTCCTGGAAGGTGCCTTCTCTGTGACTTCCAAGCTTGCTGGGGTTTGATAAGCAGAAATTTTAGTCACAAGACAGCTATGTCCTTGTCTGGGGCTTCCCAGGCCATGCTGAGTCTTCCCAGCTGCTAATGTGTTTTTTAATTTAAAAGACATTCCAGGACCCTTTTTGAGTTAAATATTAACCTGCCTTTACCTATTTTAAAAGAAGATTAAAGTCACTCTTAAATTTTATTTTGACTATTTGAGACATATTCTCACGGTGCAGCCCAGGCTGACCTCAGAGCTGTCAGGCCTCAGACGTGTGTCACCACATTTGGTTTGGATTAGAATTTTATGGTCCTCACACAAGAAACTCCGATCAATTAACACAGTTTGGATTTTGCATCTCTCTCTCTCTTTCTTTTTCAACAGTGACTTTTAAAAAAAGATTTATTTATTTTATATATGAGGGTACACTGCCTCTGTCTTCAGAATCACCAGAAGAGGGCATCAGATCCCATTACAGATGGTTGTGAGCCACCATGTGGTTGCCGAGAATTGAACCTTTGGTGGAGCAGTCAGTGCTCTTAACCTCTGAGCCATCTTGTCTGCTCAGATTTCTTAATCTTTAAAAATATACAACAGTCTTTTATATCTAAGTCTCAGAGACCTTTAAACATGGCAAGAAGCCATATGACTTTACCTTCTGTCTTGTAAACAGTCATGTCTTGCAGATGTGACACATACCTGGTGGTCTCTGGACATCTCATGGGGCTTTGTCTGACCATATGGCCATATTTCCAGAGTTCCTCTGTTAACAAGTGTCTTAGTCAGGGTTTGTATTCCTGGCACAAACATCATGACCAAGAAGCAAGTTGGGGAGGAAAGGGTTTGTTCAGCTTACACTTCCACATTGCTGTTCATCACCAAAGGAAGTCAGGACTGGAACTCAAGCAGGTCAGGAAGCAGGAGCTGATGCAGAGGACATGGAGGGATATTACTTACTGGCTTGCTTCCCCTGGCTTGCTAAGCTTGCTTTCTTATAGAACCCAAGACTACCAGCCCAGGGATGGCACCACCCGTAGTGGACCCTCCTACCTTAATCACTAATTGAGAAAATGCCTTACAGCTGGATCTCATGGAGGCATTTCCTCAAAAAAGGCTTCTTTCTCTATGATAACTGCAGCTTGTGTCAAGTTGACACACAGAACCAGCCAGTACAACAAGGTAATACAGAAAAAACTGACTAGACCCCTTCCATTCCAGTTGAGGATGGTGTGCAAATGAGTGGCTCCTTCAAGTGTTCTCTCCTGAGTTCTGAAATGCACCCTTTTAGGATTAGGTTAGGCCAGTTAGATCATCCCCAGAGCCTCAGTCTCCTGAGACAGGTGGTATTGCGGCCTCACATTACCATGTAACACTAGTGAGCTCATGCTTCCCGAATGCCTATGGTTGTTCCTGACTTGCCATAGCTCTCAGTATATGCTCTCAACTCACTTGCTGATGGCAGAGTCAAAAACACCTCCCCATACTCTCCATAATCATTATAACAAATTATCAGAGATAATTAGCTTATAAAAATATAAGAGAGCTATTGGCTCACAGGTTGAGAAGTTCTGGTCTGTGACTGGAGACCTGTCACTGTTGAGGTGCCAGGAGTAACAGTCAGGATCTTGGGACAGAGCAGATCCACTGGCTTCATTGGCCAGGAAGCAAAAGTGAATTAGGGAATAAGCCCTATCTTTCCCCTCATGAGACTGCCCCCAGTAATCTAAACCCTCCCACTTGGTCCAACCTCCCAAAGGCTCCACCATCTCCCATCGTACCACCATGAGACCAGATGTTTAATGTCTGTAGGAAACTTGAGCTCCAAACTCTAGAAGATAAAGTAGGCATTAGAAGATCACCCCATGTCTGAGAACATAGCGCAGTGGTAGAAAACTTGCTTACCTTGTGTGAGGGCCCGGGTTCAAGCCCAGTCCCCTCCCTCACCCACATTGCCTCATTCAAACACAAGCTCTCTATCACTGAGCTAAATCCCCAACCCCAAGTTTACATTTCTAACAACTTATATTAATACCATTATTCTTTCCCCCAGAATGAATAGAATTAACAGGCAATAAAAGAATAGCTTACCTGTGACAGGCTAGTAACATTGCTGTTTATCTTAGGGGACAGAAACTGCTCTATGCATCATTTCCTCTCAAATCTATAGAAGCCAGAGCTTCACATAATAGTTTTAACTAGAAAGCGCACACACACATATATGTAATTCTAAGATCTTGCCGTTTAAAATGGATTTTCTTTTCCTCTCTCTCTCTCTCTCTCTCTCTCTCTCTCTCTCTCTCTCTCTCTCTCTGTGTGTGTGTGTGTGTGGCTGTGTGTGTGTGTGTGTGGCTGTGTGGCTGGGGCATGGTATGCACATGTGAGCACAAGTCTTCTTGGAGCCTAGAAGAGGTCATCTAGTGCCCTAGAGCTGGAATTGAGGAGCTTGTGAACTGCCTGATGTGGGTGCCAGGGACTGTGACCCTCTCTCCAAGGGCAGTGTGCCCTCTTAGCTGCCGAGCCTCCTCTCCAGCCCCACATCCTTCATTTTCCAATCTTCAGCTATGCTGTTTAAAGGCAGTGAGTGGGCGTGGTGACTCTGGAATACAAAACTGCTGGTAAATAATCAACTGAGCCAGCTGTAGTGGTGCCCAACTGTAATTCCAGCAGGGACACCATAACCAGAGGCCTGAGGCCAGCTTTAATTATGTGAGATCCTGTCTCAAAAGAAATCATTTGATTTTAAATTTGAATGTTCATATTACTTTACATACCAAATACATAGAATTTTTAAATCCCAAATTTTTAGCTAGCCAAGTTTTTGAAGTCATTCTTGCTGGTCTTAAACAGAGTCTCACTTTGTAGCCCAACACAGCACACTTGAATCTTCAGTTCCCTCTCTGCTGTTGTCTATTTTCTCCCCTCCTCTTTCCTCCGTGATTCCTAGTGCCCTGCCCATGTTGGGAGCTGTAATCACTGTGTGCTTGCCTTCACATACTGCACCTAGTTTTCATATTTTACCCTATTATCTATGCTGCTTTCCATGTGTATCGATATGCCTCACATTTATCTCTTTAGAAGGCCAAAACAAGCCTGGCAGTGGTGGCGCACGCCTTTAATCCTAGCACTTGGGAGTGGGAGGCAGAGGCAGGCGGATTTCTGAGTTCAAGGCCAGCCTGGTCTACAGAATTCCAGGACAGCCAGGGCTATACAGAGAAACCCTGTCTTGAAAAACAAAACAAAACAAAACAAGACTGAAATAATTAGTGCCTGTTTATTCTATGATTGCTGAATTTTGACTTCCATTTTCATTAAAGAAAAACAGAAAGAATAAATACATTTTTGGACTAAGCTAGCGGTAAACAAATTACTTTGTATATTTATGAACTATTATCCATATGTTTTATTTCAACAAGTAATTTTGTAATCTGGAAGCATAAAGATAACAAACTATACCTTTCAAAATAGGGTATAAAATAATGTAGCCTGTTTTGTGAACAGGAAATAAGTTGGCCAAAGGTCAAAAACATGTTTTTCTTTATTCTCTCTCATGATTCATAATACATAGCTGGCATGGGGCAGGGCTCGGTAAACAGAATCAGCTAATGAAAACTTAGTTATATAAAACATAACCAGGCTTTCTGTGCAGACTTAAATAGATTCTTTATACGTATAACACTTCAAATAGCTAAACTGGGTGAAGTGTTCCTGTCGTTTGGTTGCTAAGCTATCCTACTGTGTTAATTATTTTCTAAGCCTATTACAGTGAACTTCTCCATCTTTTTTCAGGAAGACTATCACACCAGTTGCAGATTTTTGCCCTCCCCAGACAATTTCGGTCATTTCCATGTAGGCCTTTGTTACGAAGTCTGTCTTTCTCTTCGTGTTCATCCTGCATCCTTCTTTTCTAGTTTCACAATATGTTTGCAAACTGCTTGTGTCCCTCAAATTATGTGTGGTCACACTTAGCATAAAGCTACATCCAGGTACATCATAGGAATCATTGACAGGGCAGTACTTTTTTATGAATACTTGGCATGCAAGAAGCCCTGGTTCTGATCCCCAGTGGGGAAGAAGAAAATAAAAGGAAATCCTTTTGCTTCCTGCCAGGAGCTAGGAATTCCTAGCACAGCACCACTCCCTTGACTAAGTCCCTGCAACGCCTGTTTCTGGAGCACGTCAGGATTTATTTATTCTTAAGATTCTAACCAGTCTTTGTCTACCACGTAGATATGCATACTATTAGGAAGTATGGAAGACATAGTTTCATTACAAATCACATACCTCAAAAACTTTTAAAATTTTTTTATTCATTATTATTGTGTTTGTGTGTGTGTGTGTGTGTGTGTGTGTGTGTGCGCGTGCGTGCTAGACATAGCCTGACCCATGTGCAGAGGTCAAAGAACAACCTTGTGGGTTTGTTCTCTCCTTCATCTTTATGTGGGCTCCCAGGGTAAAGTTTAGGTCAGCAGCTTACCCTGGCAAATACTGTTCACTGGGTACCTCACATCTTTTCAGGGGGACAGGGATTCACTTTGTAGCCCTGCCTGACCTGGAGCTCACTCTACACTAGGCTGGCCTCGAACTCAGATATCTGCCTGCCTCTGCCTCCTGAATGCTGGGATTAAAGGCGTGCACCACCTCTGCCCAGCCCCTAAACATCTTTGATTACTGTTTTTTGTTTTCTAAATGAACCAGAGTTGAATATTTTGTTAAAGTTATTTTAATGTAGGTATAAACACAGAGTTAGAAGAAAAATATACTCAGAGAAAGTCAGGCACATTGGAGAACGTGGACATGGCTTCTCAGAGAGTAGTCATCTTTACTTAGCTTTTTCCATATTTAAGGTTTTTTAAATCTAGCATTTTTCTGTCAATTGTGGAAGAATAGAGATAATCATAAAATTGAAGAAGCGTCATCAAGAATGCATCCTTTTCAGAGCTGAGGACTTGGAGACCCAGGAGACCGAGGTCAGAAGCAGCCTGGGAGTGGTTGTAGCTCAGAGCCTCAGTGTGGCCTGAACAGGGCTTCAGGTCTGGTTCCCAACAGCACAGGGAGAGGGAAGAGGTCGCACATGCTGGTGGCAGCAGAGCACTGGAGCCCAGCTTCTTTAAAATAAGATGCTTGTGAGTAACCATTGGATACAAGAAAGCTGAATCATCATGGATTAAATTTTAGTTTATTCATGTTCTAAAAATGTCACGTGGCTGAAAATGCTTTTTGCTTTTTAAGACGAGTTCTTAAACACAGCAGGAGGTGGCAGCATTACGAAATGCTCTCTAAATTTTCTTTGTATTTGCGTCCATGCTTTGCCTGCACATGCCTGTGCAGCACATGAATGCAGTAATTACAGAGGCCAGAAGGGGGCGTCAGGTCCCTTGATTGGTGGTCTTGAACCCTCATATGGGTGCTGAGAGTGGAGCTTGACTCAGTGGTCACTAGACCTGTGCGATCATAGCAGCTGGGAAGGAAGGGTGCGCAGACCCTTGGAGTAACACAGGCAAGCAGGAATGTCATGTCCTTTCACGATTGCAGCTAATCACGGAAGACGTCATTGCTAGAGAAGGCGCCTTGTCCACTTTCCTTTCATAAGAAATCTTTTGAGCAATTTTACTAATGTTAAGACTCCCCACTCCCCTTTTTAATTTATCTTGCCATAGTTCATCATTGGAGTTGTAGAGAATGCATTAAGTCAGGCTCATTTGTACACAAGTGGGCTCTTGTGTTACTCACAGGCCTGCACACCCTTCTTCCCAGATGCTGTTAAAACTGAGTACTCTTCCTTATATTGTGTGGCACTTTGGAATTTTTAGAGATTGTTCCTACTGTACTATCTCATTGGCCCATTAGTTAATCGCCTAAAAGGAGAGAGACTGAGTATTCATTCCTTTGACCATTCAGGTGAGATCATCCACTTACTCAGAAGTTAATCATTTCTGTAGTGCAGTCCTGTTAGTCAAGTGAAGACCAGAACAGATCACCTGAGAGAGTCAACAGGAAAGACATTCTCAAGGAGGCAGCCCGTGCTAGCTTGCCTCAGTTGGTGACAGGCCTGTGCACGCACGGTGCATCGTGGTTGGGTGCGTGTGACGGAGCTTAGCTGCTCACTTATGGCTGTCAGGAAGCAGAGGGAAGGAGAGACAATTCACTCTTAGAACGAATCCCCTTCGCTCAGTCAGTGAGGGCAGACCCCTTATTCCAGCATTCACCTCTGTGTAGTGTTGTCTTGGGGACTGAGGTTTCTACCCAGAAGCTTTTCGGGGCATTTAGTGTTGAGACTGGAAGAGTAAATAATAGTTATTAGATTGGAATCCAGATCTTCAACCCAGGAAGCTACTGTTATTCCCAGTGCCCGTTGGGGTTTTAAATGTAAATGATTAGTTACCATACTAACCATTTGCCCTTTTCCTGAGGCAACAGTAGCTAGCTGTGTCAGGAAGCTGGTACCCTGGGGACTTTTACCCTGAGTAACTCTGGAAGCTTTGGGTAGGGAGCATGAGTGGTCATTGGATAATCAGCTGGCAGTGATGTGAAAAGCACAGGGTGCCCCTTCTGCAAGCCTAGCTTGCCTGAGTGATGCATAGCTGCTAAATGGAAAGAAATCAGAGCACCCGAGCCCCACAGACTGTGAGAATACTATGCTTCTATAGGCTGCTTCTGTAAATATCATGTAGGTGTTTGGTTGGAGGATTGTGTTGTTTCCTTACTTTAAAGGAGTTCAGTCCCTTACCGACACTATTCTCTTTCATGCCAAGCATAGAGAAAGTGGATTGTAGAGCTGTAATGTGTGTGAGTGGGAGCTGATCGTGTGTGAGTGGGAGCTGATCGTGTGTGAGTGGGAGCTTGAGAGTGTGAGTGGGAGCTGAGTGTGTGAGTGGGAGCTTGAGAGTGTGAGTGGAAGCTGAGCATGTGTGAGTGGGAGCTGAGTGTGTGAGTGGGAGCTGAGTGTGTGAATGGGAGCTGAGAGTGTGTGAGTGGAAGCTGAGTGTGTGTGAGTGGGAGCTGAGTGTGTGTGAGTGGGAGCTGAGTGTGTGAGTGGGAGCTTGAGAGTGTGAGTGGGAGCTGAGTGTGTGAGTGGGAGCTTGAGAGTGTGAGTGGAAGCTGAGCATGTGTGAGTGGGAGCTGAGTGTGTGAGTGGGAGCTGAGTGTGTGAATGGGAGCTGAGAGTGTGTGAGTGGGAGCTGAGTGTGTGAGTGGGAGCTTGAGAGTGTGAGTGGGAGCTGAGTGTGTGAGTGGGAGCTTGAGAGTGTGAGTGGAAGCTGAGCATGTGTGAGTGGGAGCTGAGTGTGTGAGTGGGAGCTGAGTGTGTGAATGGGAGCTGAGAGTGTGTGAGTGGGAGCTGAGTGTGTGAGTGGGAGCTTGAGAGTGTGAGTGGGAGCTGAGTGTGTGAGTGGGAGCTTGAGAGTGTGAGTGGAAGCTGAGTGTGTCTGAGTGGGAGCTGTGGTGACCGGATGCTTGCCCAACATGTGTGAGGCCCAGCTCTGTTCCCTGGCCGTAACAAAGCATGGAAAGTAAAATAAGTATGGCACAGATGTCCTTTAAAAATGGGTCCTGTGGAGGTGGGCACTGTGACACACCCATAATCCCAGAAGGATGAAGAAGGAGGACCACAAGTTTGAAGCCAGCCTGAGTTGGAGAGTTCCAGGCTAGCCTGATCTACATAGTGAGACCTGTCTCAGAGGAGAGTGGGTGGGGATAGGCGTGCTGGCTGGCTGGCTTGGGCGTTCTTTTTCCATGAAATATTTCATCAAATCCTTAGAGAGCCTCACTGATAGGTTTATAATTCTTAGCTTTTGAAATGGAAAGGAATAGTTTCAAGGGCTTAGAGCAAAGCGGTTTCCAGAGTTCACTTTGAGAAGTTTGAGGATTAAATAAAGCTGAACATTTTGTAGATTCAGGGTTTTAAGGATCAAAAAGATGATGTATACCAATCTGCTCGGCTGCAGTGTCTATAGGGATTCCGAACAATTCTTTGTTTAAATGGCTTGCTTAGCATTTTTTATTATCAGGATAAAAATCTTTATCAGATACTGGAGAGGTATTCATTGGTCATGAACACCTACTCCTTCAGAGGACCCCGATTCAGTTCCCACATCTCACCTCTAACTCCAACTTTAGGGGATCTACAGATTCCTCGAACCTTCAGGCACCTGTGCGCATGTCCACAAACCTATAACCAATGGTAACAAATATGATACTGTACAGCTATATGGACTTTCAAAGAGTTTTTTTTTTAATGGCACAGTATAATTTGTAGTATTTTCCATGCCTAGTAGCTTCTGTATTCATTTATTTCTTCAGCCCCAAGGGTAGAACCCAGAGTCTTTAGCATGCTAGGCAAGTGTTCACCTGTGGAGCCACACATCCAGTCCCTACTGGTATTTTATATACCTATATAACTTTTATCTCAGTACGTGGACTCCTGTTGTAAAACATACTTTTGGAAAATGTCAAATTAATATGTGGAAAGAAATTGTAGTATTTAAGATCAAGTTTTTCAGACTCTTCAGATAAAGAACAGTTTGTCCATTTTAATTTTTTACAGACACAGAATAATCTTTATTCAAAGAACTATAGACTTTATTCTCTTCTGTCTTAAACTATGACAGTCTAGATCATTTTCTATCATAAGCGTTCTATTAAGATTATATACGTCTTTCTGTTGTTTGTTGAGACAGAGTCACTCAATATAGTCATGGGTGTCCTGAAACTCACTATGTAGCCCAGACTGGCCTCAGACTCACAAAGATCCTCCTGCCTCTGCTTCCTAAATGCTGAGATTAATGGTGTGCACCTCCACACCTGATCTTATGTGTGTTCTTTATAGTAAACAGAAGTCAGTGTACATAAAGAGTCTCTTAAAGGCAGTGGTGGCGCACGCCTTTAATCCCAGCACTTGGGAGGCAGAGGCAGGCAGAACTCTGAGTTCAAGGCCAGCCTGGTCTACAGAGCAAATTCCAAGACAGCCAAAGCTACATAGAAACCCTGTCTCAAAAAAAGAAAGAAAGAAAGGAAGGAAGGAAAAAATTTGTTTTATTTCCCCAATATATACAGTATCTTATATGCATCCCCCATTGAGAGATCAGATGTATTGTATTTTCTAATTTCTCTAGCACTGACTGCTTCGCCCTAGCTCTGAATAAACTATTGGTAAATATTTATTAAATGCTTTCAGGAATGAGGAAGCTGGACATCTGCTAACTGGTGTTATGATATTTAATCCTATTGTTTTGTCAAGGAATTTAACTCTTTGTATTACTCTTCACACTTGACTCATGTCTTCCTTCTTATGAGTAAGAAGATTGTCCTGATATTTAGTCATCGGCCATTCTTTGTTTTTAGTATAAACATATCCAAATCTCTCCCACCTTCCCAAAGAACAAAACCCTTGACCCGTCTCGTGCTTCTCTGCCGTCCCTCCTTCCCCATTTCATGTCCTCTCTTCTCGATTTGACATAGGGATTCTACTCTAACCTCCATATTCTCACCAGCTTTATGACCAGAGGCAGCTCCTACACCTCTATCCCGGCAGACACCTCAAGTAGGACGATCATGGAAGTGGTAGAATAAGCATTATTCTTGCTGTTTGAAAGTGGAATTGACTTCAGGGAGAGAACAGTTCGTGTAGGCTTAAGGACTGTTGCGTTTATCTAATTGTTTGTTTTTCAGATTATAAAAGTAGCATTTAGATGAATTAAGTTTCATGGAGGAGTTGATATTGAGTTGGATTTTGAAGGACAGTAGAATCTATCTTAGATTGATCTTGTGGGAGGCAGAGACAGAAGGCTGGAGAGTCCACAGCAGCCTGAGGAGCACAGGGAACACATATCTCAAAACCCAAGGGCTGTGATATGTAAACGTGAGTACAGACCTGGGCCTGGAGTGTGAGACTAGTTCCACTCTCAGTGCCATGAGATCGCAGGAACTTGTGGCCGTGGACTGGGTGGGCCAGAGCCCATTGTCAGTTCTTTTCATGGGTTGGTTCATTCAGCCCTCAAGACATTCTTGTAAGATAGGATTTTAGAAGATTGCCTGGAGCTGGACAAGAGGGTAGAAAAACATGAGTCCGACTCTGGAGGCAGGAGAGCTGAGCTGTCTCCTGGAGTTGTTGGCAGGACTGGCCTGTTTAGTTGAAGTGCTCAGCTTTGGTAACAATGAGAAGATGTTAGCAGCATTACAGGAGGCCTTACCAAAACCAACTTTACCTTTCCTCATGGGCAAAATACAAAACCATTATGGACATATGGCTTGGTAAAGAAGACATGGGTTTCAGGAATATTGACCTATGGTATGTACTATGAAGACCCACTAAAGGTGCACCCTGAATTGTGCTCATTATATAAGGGTGACGATATTATATGTAATTATTATTTCCATTGATTGAACCTTGCACCTCATTGGGGGTGTTGAGGGGGGACAACGACAGAATACAACAGAACAATGACTGAACACTTGCATCTCAGGAGCTAGAGGCAATCTGTGACTTCCAGGCCAGCTTAGGCTATATATCAAGACCGTATTTCAGAACAAACAGGAAAAGCACCTCTAATCCACTCCAAAGAGACTCAACCTTGTACACTGTCCATTCAAATTTCCATCACTTCTATTTGTAACAGGATTGTTGCGGGAGCTCCTGCTCTCTCCTGCCTGAACAATTCTTCTTTTTTGTGAATACCTAGCAGCCACTCCTTACTCTTGTCTCATGCATATAGCTCAGCTCCTCCACAAGTGCCTGTCTCTCTTACACTATTTCATTTCCCCTGCATCTGTCTTAGTCAGGGTTTCTATTCCTGTACAAACATCATGACTAAGAAGCAAGTTGGGGAGGAAAGGGTTTATTTTATTCAGCTTACATTTCTACATTGATGTTTGTTCATCACCAAATGAAGTCAGGAACTCAAGCAGGTCAGGAAGCAGGAGCTGATGCAGAGGCCATGGAGGGATGTTACTTACTGGCTTGCTCTCCCTGGCTTGCTCAGCTTACTTTCTTATAGAACCCAGGACTACCAGCCCAGGGATGGCACTACCCACAATGGGCTCTCCCACTTTGATCAGTAATTAAGAAATTGCCTTACAGCTGGATCTCATGGAGGCATTTCCTCAAGGAAGGCTCCTTTCTCTATGATAACTGCAGCTTGTGTCAAGTTGACACACAAAACCAGCCAGTATAGCATCTTTCAGAACCACATCCCGTGCTACCATCATGTGATGTTTGGTCTGCTGCCATACCCACTCACTGTGTGTGTGTGTGTGTGTGTGTGTGTGTGTGTGTGTGTGTGTGTGAGAGAGAGAGAGAGAGAGGTGACAATGTGAGTGTGTGTGAGACTAAGTATATGGGTGTGTGTATATGTGTTTGTGTATGAGTGTATGAGACTGAAAGTATGTATGCGTGTGTATATGTATATGAGACTGTTAAGTATGTGAGTAAATGTTTGTGCTTATGTATGAGTGTATGAAACTGAGTGTGTTTATGTGTATGAAACTCTAAATACGTGTGTACATGCATGTATGAGTATGTGAGTATAAGTATTTGAGTATGTGTATGAGTCTGTAAGTATGTGAGTGTGTATATGTGTTTATGTGTGTGTGTGAAACTAAGTATATGTGTGAAACTAAGTATATGTGTGGTGTGTGTATATGAGTATATGTGTGTATGAGTGTGTGAATGTGTGTATGAGTATGTGTGACTGTGAGTGTGTGTATGAGTGTGACTAAGTGTGTGTATATATATTTGTGTGTGAGTGTGTGTTGCTTGCTTGGTTTCTTAGGGCAGGGACTCCCTTATAGTCCAAAATGCCAGCAGCCATGCTCTCCTTCTTTAGCCTCCTGAGTACTGCAATCCTAGATCTGTATCCCCACACCCAGCCCTGACTACTTTCTCCAGCATTTTCCTGGGCTGCCGCCATGTGGTTCCCCACTCTCTCTTACTTGTGTTCCCTACAGAGATAGCCCATTATCACCTCTGTTCAGCATGTGTTTGTGATATGACTTAGAGCCATTTTTAACTACAAATCTTTTCCCAAGCATGTTCTGTTTGAGAAAAAGTAAGTGTATTCCACATATAGTGCTAGCATGCATTTTGGGAGCATTGAGAATTTTATGTAGCTTTTGTTGGGACACTTGCAAAATGAGAGAAGTTTAAATAGATTGATGAGAAAGTTAAAGACAGTGCAGGACTAATGCTGTTTCCTCCTAAGGAAACTTTGAGTAGGAGAACTGAGAAAAAGTAGACCTGAGCATTCAGTATTCGGTCCTACCTGTCAGACCGAGGAGCTGTGAAGTGAATGTGGCAGGAGTGGAACTCCTTTGGGTCCTGAGAAACCTAGAAGGGCCTGAGAGTTGGATTCCAGGGTACAAGGCCATGAATGGAGAACTTGATTCGAAAACATGCTTCTTAGTAGGCAGCTCTGAGTGTCCTGATGATTTAAACATTTCTAGAAAACAATTTATTTCTGCAGTGTCATTACTGTTGCTGTAGAATGTAGAAATATGTCTGTAGGCTGCAGAGTTAGTTCCTGCTGCTGTAGGGTGCAGAAACATCCATAGGCTGCAGAGTCAATCACGGCTGCTGTAGGGTGTAGAAACATATCCGTAGACTGCTGTTTGTCGGTCTGTTTTGTACCGATGGGATTGAGCCCAAGACTGTGCATGCTACCAGTCCCCTGCCTGGGAGCCCTTAGTCTGTTGTTCCAATGAAGATAAAAATAAGTAATTTCCTCAGCTCACTCATTGGCTGTAGACACTATTTTGTCCTCTAAAATTTTCAGTTCCCTAACTATAAATTCTCCTATAGGATTTTCAGTAATGTCATACTACAGGCCGAGGGGACTCAACAGCCAGTGTTCCCCTAACTGTTGAACCTGGAGAGATATGAGTCATGTTCCATGGTGGACCTGGCAGTTTTTCTGATTCCTGGAATGTGATCTAGTCTTCCATGCCTCTGAGATTTCTCTTGCCCTCTCTGCCTCCCCTTTTCTCCTCCCCTCCCATAATCCATGCTTATCTTCGTAATCTCACTTGGATATCCTCTCCCAAAACGTTTGTGGATACTTGAGTAGAGCCTGAGCACCTGAGCCTATTCCAACAATGTGCACTAGCTTTCATCCTACCCCTCGGTAGAGGCAGTTAGTGAACCCAGATCCTGGAGGAAAGGCAGGTGAAAGGCCCACTGCCTCCCAGAGACAGCTAGCTGCCAGTATTAGTTTTAGGATAATCCTGAATAACTGCAGTCTGTCTCCTGCTTGTCTGCTCCCCTCTGGTCTAGAGAAGCAAAGTGTGCTCTTGTGGGACAAAGGTTGCAATTAATGTTACATAGAAACAAACCTAAAAGATAGTTTGTCTGTGCACTCTGAGAGTTTCTATGAAACCCTGTATTTAAGAGTAGTGGTTATTTTTACTATGTAGCCTTTGAGGAAATAAGACTTACAACAGGTTTTTAAAATCTTGATTGAACATTTGAAATTTTGCCGACAAACTTTTTAAATCCATCCTAACAGTCTTTCCAGTTTATAACATCTACTTTTAAACATACTTAACGTTTAACCTCCCATTTCTGATGTGGCATGGAACTACCACAGGCCTTCGATTCGATTTTATAAAGTTTTCCAGAGAACAGATGGCAAGAGTGTGAACCTGTAACTACGTTGAAATAGCGTTTCTTCTAAATACAACAGAAATTCATGAGCTAGCTAGCGCTACAGGACTGGCTCTGGGATTTGGAAACAGTTTCTGAAATGTTTCACTTAAGATTGTTACAAGTTGCAGTAATTATTCTGCTTGCTTCAATTATACAAAAAGGGCTGAATAAAATGAAGGACTGGGGGGGGGGGGGGGAACTACTTTGGAGTTGCATATATAAGTAGTGTTTATAGAGAGCCCTGGGTCGGAAGACTGACCCCTGACTTGATGCTGAACCAGTTAAGAATTACATCAAAAGTTTCGTTCGACTTAGAGAGTTAGCCTGTGATTTCGCGTGCGTTTTTATTTCCAAGTCCCTGGACCTCCCGCACTGCGCTGCGCTCGCTTGCGCGGCCGCCCGGCGGTGACAGGTGCCTGCGCTCGGGACGCAGGCCGGAGCATCCCGGCCGCTCGACGCGTCCGCCTTTCCAGGGCCGGCGCGGGCGCCGAGCTCGTCCCTCCTTCGCTCGAGCACCGCGCAGGGCGGGCGCGAGGCGGCCGGGCGGAGCGGGTGAGGCGAGGCGAGGCGAGGCGAGGCGAGGCGAGGCCGGCGGCCGGCGGGCCGGGGGTTGGCGGGACGCGCGCTCCATGCCGCGCCGCGCCGGCGCCCGCTCGAGCCCGCGCTCCCCCCGCGCGTGCCCGCGCCGCTGCGCGATGCAGTGTGGGGAATGGCTGGGGTTGGCTGAAGAGCGTACAGTGGAGTTTTAATGTCCGCCATGTTGGCCATGGCGTATTGAAGAGAGCGAGTGAGCGAGGCGCGGAGCGGCACAGCCTCCCACCCTCCCGGCTGGTGTCAGGGCCCGGACGGCGGGCTTTGCGCTCCGCCCCCAAGTCCCCGGCAGCGGCAGGCGAGTGGAGACCGAAACTCCGGTTCTCCATGATCCCGCTGGCCGGGGCCGTTTCCCCAGAGCGGAGAGGTATCTGCTGCGCCTGAGATGAGTAAACTGTCGTTTCGGGCGCGGGCGCTGGACGCCTCGAAGCCGCTGCCGGTCTTCCGCTGTGAGGATCTGCCCGACCTGCACGAATACGCCTCGATAAACCGGGCCGTGCCGCAGATGCCCACCGGAATGGAGAAGGAAGAGGAGTCGGTACGTGTTAACTCCCCTGTCCGACCCGCCGTCAGGCCCGCGCCCTCCGCTGCCCGCGGCGGCGGCGGAGCAGCAGACCCACACAAAATGGCCGCCATCTTCTCTCCGCCGCCGACTCTCGGTCGCCGGCCGGGCCGGTCCCCCGCCTCCCCGGGTGCTCGGTCCCGGGCCACTGAGGCCCGGCGGAGCCCCCTCGAAGGCCTCCCGCCGTCCTCGGCCACTGGTACCCGGGTCCCGCGGAGTTCGGGGGCCCGAAAGGCACAAAGGGGTCACGTGACGAAGCCGCCGGCAGCCATTTTGTGGTCTCAGTTCTTGGGTTGGGCCTTGTGCATATCCGGAGAGGGAAGCGGGCTGGGCGGCAGTGGGGGTGCAGCAAGCCGGGAGTGGGCCGCGCCTGCAGGCCCCTCGAAGGGCCGCTAGGTGGCGCTCTGGGGCCGTCGGGGCCTGGCTGCGGCTGCGGCTGCGGGCACGGGCTCGGAGCGCACTTGCCGGAGGGCTCAGTGCGGTCCCCACGTGGAGCCTCCGAGGGGCTTGTCATGCAGACTTCAGGGTTCAGGATGATTTCTCTCCCCTTCCCGAAGGGAAATGGCGAGGGTGCTCCGGGTCTGCCCAGACGCCATTACATTTATAGAAGATGAAACTCCCGGGCTATTCTTGTTTCCACCCGCAGTGCTGGCGGGAAGAAAAAAAGAGCTGTCTCCTACTTTTTAATCTTTGAGACAGTGTTGCAGATTTGTTTACAGTGCGTAACTCTGTTCTAAAGTCTGCAACTTTTTAGTTTTTTTGTAAATTAAATTTAGGTTCGCCTGTGTTTAGAAGAAAAGATAGAGAATAAACGTTTCAATGAATGTTACAACTCTAAGGTACTTTTGTATTAAGAGCCTAGCTAAAGTTGAGTAAATTCTTCACAGACATCCTAATATTAAAATATCCAAACTGGGTGGGCTGCAGTAGTTACATTATTGTTTATACAGCTATTACGTGATTTACTATTGCCGTGGCCTTTGCTGTGGAAGTTGGGTCCGGACACAGATAATAAATAGACTCACATTTCCCCCAGATGTTAACATTATAACTTGGATGACTTCTAATTCTAAGGACTTGCACACGTTGGTTTCCAGGTACAGCCACTTATACAGGGTGCAGTGTGTTGACAGTTCAAGGAAGTCGAGGATTCCCATGGACTGTGTGCTCCAATTTTGTTGTGGAAAATTGTACTGTAATACTTCTGTTGGTACTGTAAGAATTTCTATTCTCTGTAATGTTTTTCAAAATAAAGCTGTTTAAACTGCTTGGGTTATTTAACCTTTTAAAGTAAAAAATAGTTTTGACAGTCGACTGTTACTTTGGGGTGGAGGGTCTTGAATCTCACTTCACAGCTGAGCGCTAAGTGTAGATGGGGTAGTGGGCTGACTTCTGACCTCTCGCTTACTCTGTGAGAGCAGTGCCCTTCACTCTGACTTGTATCAACTTAGAGTAGAATGGTGACATTTGTTTATTTTTAAAATAAGTGATTTGTTTTTTTTTTTTTAATTAAAGTACTTGTGATTGCAGAATCTTGTCTTTTTGTTTTATTTTTGTTTCTCTAAGTTATATGGATACTACTTTAAAGTTGGGGTGCTGGTGTTACCCTGCTGGAGGAATTTGTTGCATCTTGTGTGTCTAAGGTGGAAATCATTAACTAAGCAAGACCCACAACAGTACACTTTAGAAATTGAGTTAAGTCTTGCTTTCTGAGTCTTTTGGACAGTCCTGAGAGCTACAACCTAAAATGAAAGCTGAGCTCAACTGAAGTGTCTGTCCATGCATATTTACATTTACAGATAATTTTTGTTCACTGAAACAATTTTGATATTGTGCAGTGGTTGTCACTGGTTTTAGTAGGTGAAGTTCCAACTTTTATTAGGTATTGGGATTAGTTTTTTCAGTCATCTGTTTAGGATTCTTCAAGTCACAACCAGCCAAAACGGTATTGTGAGTCATAGGTCTCTTAATAGAAGAACTTAAAATCCTCAGAAAACAAACTGCTCCACAATCCTGTGTGTCAGTCCACACTAGTGACAGGCTCTGTGAGTCAGGGCGGTGAAAGTAGTATGTGGTACGATGTTGAAAAATACTGGACATAGTATAATTAAAGTTAAAGCAGAGTTCCTCTGTGGGCACATGGCCTGTGCCTCCTGCCGGGCCCTGTAACTGAGCGCCTGAATTGATTGTCTAGTTTAAGAAAATATCGATTATTTTAATTTAGTCTTAGTCTTGAAATGGTTAGAAATAGGATCTACTTATCATAATCTAACTTTATGGGTTTATAGGATTCTAATTAGACAAAACAGATGAGTATAGGTTCTTATCCACTGCTTTATAAAAAAGCATTTCATGATTAAAAAAAAAAATGTATGGCATGTAAAGCTACCTAAGAATATAATTGTTGCCTTTATTATATTTTTTGTGGTTAAAGAAATCTAGGCTTTGATCTGGTTATGTAGCCTAGGCTTATCTCAGATACACTCCTGACCCCACCTCCCTTAGCCTCCTGGGTACTGGGATTCAATGTAAGCCACCATTGCCAGCTTAGAAACCTTTTAGTACTGGGAGGATAACTTCTCAATGTACTCCTGCCAGTCTTAGTAAAAACTGAACGAAGCTTAAGCCTGGTAGCACAAGACTCTATAAGAATGAATCCACAAGCAAGGGATAGGCCCACTTTAGCTATGGACACCTTAGAAAAGATGAAGATGCTGGCTTAATTAGGCATGCTTCATTTTTTAACAAGTTTAAACGATGACACACATAATACACCCCTTTTTTAAAAAGCAAATTGTTAACTCTGTTTAAAAACTTTTATTGTAGAACTGAAAACTGGATTGTAGAACTTGAACTGACAGAATTATAAATGTTAGGGACTCAGTGTTTCAATTAGTAGAATGTAATAAATAACAACTTGCTAAGTCAAAAGCTAAGGGTGGAAATTTTTGTATTTAGAGTCACATGTAAATTGTAAAGCTCAAAAAAGAAAAAAAAAAACATAGACTAGTAATTCCATGAAAAAAAAAAAAAAAAAAAAAAAAGAGTGCTCCAGGACTTGGGGAACTGAATAAAAAAGAAAATGAGTGAGGGGTGGTTGCCCTACTATCACTTAGCAGCTCTTAAATAATTTCATTACAATGTAACGATGCTGTTTTCCTTACCACTGGGGATTGGTACCTTCCCAAAGAGATGAGCCCCATTGGATGGGCTTGTTAGAGTTGACCTAAGTGATTAAAATTGGGATTTTACAGTTTTCTTATATTGAAACATCTGCAGGTCTTTTTACTAGTTTTTAGAGTGACATTTAGCAAATTGGAGCTACTTTAGCTTTTTTTGGTGGGACATAGGGAACAGGTCATCATTTACAAGAAGTCTGGATTGGGTGGGACATTTGAAGTCATTGGATTATAAATGGTACCACATTGATATTAACCATGCAATCTCTTGAGACTGATTAAATAGAGTCTAGTTATCATAATTCAGCTCTAGATTTAAAGAATTCTAGTTAGACACAGCAGTCTTGTAGTCCTGCCTCTGTCTTACCTTCATTCTGGGGTTACCACATGCAAGTGAAGGATTTATAAACAATTTTGGTGTTCTTATAAAAAAAATTTTAGGGGAGGAAAAATTGCAAATATGTACACATTCCCAGTATAAAAAGCTCCACATCTAAAATTTTTAAGAGATCTTCTTTGGATTCATAGAAATAAATTTGACAGTTTCAGTGATAAGCTTGAAACTGATTTTCTTTTGAAAGCAAGCTTTTTTTCCCCTTTAATATGTTAAGCCAAGTTTATATCTCTTGTGTGTAAAGCTGCAAAATTCGGCCCATTGTTTCATCCTGTCAACAGTCGTGGAAGTGAAGTGAACTATCTATTGATTGGCACAGAAGCAGAATTAGAAACTTGAGGTCGTTTGGGTTAGGAAGAAATTGAGAAGATCTGGACACTCTGCATTAGATAGCAAAGGGTCTGGACACAAAGATAGTTGTGAAAATAAAGCTTAATTTTCAGTGAAAGTTTTATTGCTGGTGATTTTTGGGTTACTTGGATAGGCTGTCAGGTTGCTGAGGCTGACTTTGAACTACTGGTGCTCGAATCTCCTTTTGACTGCTGGTATTAATAGGACAGTGGTAATCAAACCTTCATTTGTAGAAGTTGGAATTCCCTCCATAAGCATATAAAATTTTGGGAAGGTTGGGTTTTTTTTTTTTCTTGTTTGTTTTGTTTTATTTTGAAAAGAGAAGGCTCAAACTTGAAATTTCAAATGGAGACTCTTTGTCTCAATATGGAGGTTATTTTTAAAATAAGTGTAATAAAGGGATAATAATTAAAAACACAAATAGGCAATCCAGAAAGAGACTGAAGAAAAACTACAGAAGGGAAAGCTTCCACTGACATCAGCCCAGAGGCAATAAGGCTGATAGTGTCTCAGTCTGAGGTTAACCCACGTTTTACTATGCAGTTTGATATTTGGGGTTAAAACTATCTCAACTTCATTTTCTTAAGAAATTACAATAAAAATGGATGGTTTGTATATCTAAAGGAATTTCTGTAGGTTGTGATGAACACTTTCTTACCAATTTATATTTTCTTTTTATTACTAGAGCTTAATTAAAAGCACTATTTAAATATAGAACAAACAAGGGATAGAAGATTTTCTAAATGCTTGTAAGTCTCAGGAAGGCAGGAGGGATTAAATATTATATCAAACAGTGTTCTATTAAAAACAGAATGGACTTTATTTGGTTGTGTTTTTGTTTGTTTCTTTTTATGCTTTGGGTGTTTTGGGGAGAGAGTTGGGGGGTTGTTCTTTTGTTTTTGGTTTCTCTAACAACCTTGGCTGCCTCTTCAGTTCAGTGGACCATTTTTTAAAGTTTGTTTGTTTTCATTTTTAGAGGCACAGTTTCTCTCTGTAGAGCATGTAGTAGCCTTAAACTCACGGGGATAGGCCTGTCTCTGCTCCTCCTAGGATCAGAGGCTCCTCCATCCACCCCCCTGCAGTTTCAGAGCTTGTTACTAGGTGGTTTTTAAAGCACTTGTTAATAAGTGTTCCTCATAGGAAAACACTGGTTCTGGCTGTAGCTATGACTTCACTTCTTACAATGAGATAACACAAGGAAATGAGATTTTATATTACAGGTCAGTAAAACAAGTTTCTGGGTACACAAGTGAAAGTAAAGTATAAGAACTTTTAGAGACAGGAAAATGTATTTAACTTCTGAAGTTTTGGACCTTTAAAATGTTACTTGTAATGCTAGGCATGGTGGTTCATGTAGTCTTGCCGAGGGTGAGGATGGAGTAGAAGCTACTTGTGGTGAAGAGTGAGACCCTGGGGCAGACTGGAGAAAGCCACTGTGACTTTGTGTGAGGTAGGAACCCACTGGCTTAACGACTTTCATAGGGTCACTGTCAGTAGAGTCCTGATGCTGTTGCTTCTGCATGTTCATAGACTGGAGTCTTTCTAACCCTCTAAATGCTCATGGTGACATGAAACTAGGCTGTTGCAGTAATGTAAACTTAGTGATGCCCAACTCTGCATCTTTAACTGCAGTTAAGTAAATTTCAGCTAACAGTTGGCAACCTGTTGCTGTGTTGCAATGAAATCGCACACTTGCTGGCCTTGAGAAGTTTGTGGTACTCTGGGTTACAGCCTTGATGAGTGCAGAAGTCAACTCTGGACAATATAGTGTTAGCTTTAAAAAGCTTGCTTCAGCTTTGGATATACAGTGTAGCGTAGCTTGCTGAAGTTTACAACGGCTTCCCTTCAATATTACCAAGCAGATGCATAATGTAACATGTCATGTGGGTGTTTTTTTTCAGTTCCAGTCTTTTTAGAATTAGGCTAATAATTTAAACCCAAGTAATACTTAAATATGCTAAGAAAATGCACCTGGACTGAGTCCTTTCACAAGTCACTTGACCTTACTGGATGGACTTTAGTCTGGTCCTGACTTACAGGGTAACTTCGAGGAGGAAAGAAGGCACGGGTAAGAACAGTGAGCACACAAATGCTATTGCCAAATACTAGTTAGGTTTTAGAGCGACCTTTTTATTGGTACTCAAAAGTAATTTAACATTGATGTAATCTGAAATCTTTGATTATCTGGTGTAAAATGTGTTCTCCGTAAAGAGGTCCACAATATAGTTGTAAAAACTGTCTTTAAGTTTAGGTGATTATTAAAACTGAGTATTAGTTAGAGCCAACTCTACTCTAACCTGTGGTGTTGCTTGAGTGGCTATACACAAGGCTATCTTTTCTTAGCTGAGAAAGACAAGGTCCTGGCCTATACTAGTTTCCTGTTTTAAGGAAGTGGTATTGTGCCTTAAATCTTGAATTAATTAATGACATCATTTGCCTGTCATTTACAAAGAAGGTAGTTGAGATTCCTGGGTAATTGGTTCTGGTCTAGTCTTGGCAGGCTCAGATATAAAGCCAGGTTCTGAAGGATATATAGGAAATAAGTGGGTGAAATAGTCACAGAGTACTGTGCTGGTTGTAAGAACTTGGGGTTAGAGCCAGAATTTTGTAATGAGTTTCAAATTATGGTTTATTGGTAAAAGAGGTCTGAAGTTAAAGCAGAATATAAATATGCTAGCATCGACGTGTAAAGCACAGATGTGGTCATTGCTTTAGAGACGGTGAGGTGGACGGCATTATGCAGACAGTAGACACAGCTACGTCCATTGTGTTCACTTCAGTAGCACATGTTGCCTCTTCTGGATACTAGTCAGTCCCACGGGCAGCAGCGACCACACAGGGCTGTTCTGTGGCTGTGGCTATGTGAGGATGGGAATTCTGTGTGCTTCACTTGCACATGGATGAGTTTCTAGAGTCTGAAATGGCGTCCAGTATGTAGTAAGCGTCGATAAAATTGAATGACTTGATGGGGGGCATAAAAAAGTAAACTTTAACATGATTCTTATGTGGCGGTAAGATTAAAAACACAGAATTCTAGATAGAAGGAAGATAGTTTTCTTTAAGTAGTGGTTGAGGTACACTTAGCTGAGACGTGAGTGCTGAGAATGAGCCAGCCCTTTGAAGAATCTCGAGGTAGAGAACCTTCCAGGCAGAAAGCCCAAGGATGGAACCAAAAGAACACCTATGTAACCAGAACACAGGGAGGCTGATGGGTGCTCAGGGTGAGGAGTTGCAAGTGCTTTGAAATAAGGTTTTATATAAAGAAGGAACATATTCCACCTTTCTTTCTTTCTTTCTTTCTTTCTTTCTTTTTTTTTTTTCAATATTGTTCTGAAATACCATGTGGGGAGTAACTCTTTTGGGCAAGAGTGGGAGGGAGTTTTTTTGTTTGGAAATGAAGAGGATGCAATGGATTTGAGATACATTTTGAGGTGGAACAGTACTTGCTGAGTTTGAATCAGCGGAGAAAAGATGAAGGCGAATAGCCAGAGTTTTACTTGAGCAGCTGCATAGATGATGGGAACACTAAGCTGCATAGATGGGGGCAATTAGGGAGGAGAACATAGAAACAAAAGGCTTTGGAAAGCCTCTTAATCCAAATGTAATTAGGTATAGGAGAATATAGTACAGTGAGCAACTGAAAGTGTGAATAATTTGAAAGTCATGGCTTGGTACTTGTTATAGGCTGGGTAGGAAATGTCCCTGCAGACTTATGTATTTAGACTCTGGAACCCCAGTGGATGAAGCTGTTTTAGGGCTTATGGAACCTTTAGGAAGTAGGACCTAGCTGGAGGAAGTGAGTCACTGGGAATCCAGTCTTGAAATAGCCCTTCCTGTCTCATTTTCAGTGGATCTGCCTTTATTGGTCAACATCTTATATAACAAGCAACTATGGCAAGATCCTTTAGACACCCCACTCCCCCAACCCCATAGTAGTCTTATCCTCTTAAACTGTGAGGCAGAATGAGCCTTTCCACTCTTAGGTTGCATTTGTTTTATGTTTTGTAAAAGCAATAGAAATTGTAACAAGCAGTACTGTTTCATTTGCTAGACTTTAGCTTATGGTGTATGCTCCAGACTTTAGCAACTCGGGAAGAACTGTTTGTTATGTTAGAGGTGCCATCCGTGAGTGGAAACGTTCAAGGAGGTTGGCTGTGCTGTCAGCTTATCCCAGTGACGAGATAGAGGGGACTGCTCATTGTTAGAACCAAGAAAAGGTGAATCGGAGAACACAGCAAGTACAGAAGGTGCTTTGGAAACCCTTTGTTAGGAAAGGCAGACACAATCAGGGTAGAAACTGGAAGGGACTGAGGTCTGCAGGTGATTTCTAAAACTGTTTCAAAGTCCTCACTCAGACAGGGAGATAAGAAAGCTGAACCTCCGATTGTTTTGAGGATTCTGGTCAAAGCACAAGAAAGAAATTCCAAATATAGCCTGGCAGCACAGTATGTTGAAGAGACAGAATTTAGACTTTGAGTGATACAGATATACAAAAGCTGCATAGGAAGAGTGCCAGGGGTCCCGTTGAGCTTTCCTGAAGCTGAGCTGAGCTGAGCTGAGCTGATGAGGAACTGCCAAGTCTGTGGAAGGAGGGATGGGTCTAGAAACACTCGGAGCTTGGAATGTTACCCAGCCTGGCCAGAAGAGACAATAATCTAGAAAAGCACTCTGGAAAGTTATCACCAGTTTTGTTCTAGGCTAATGACTGTTTTAGGCTTGAAAGACTGAACACAAGACTCAAACAAATCTGAGGTTTAAACAACCTGTGTTGGAAACTAATCCTGAAGCACAAAACTCGGCATTTGGCACTTCACCTGGATGAGGCTATGCAGGATGAGACACACCTGTAATTTTAACACACTGAAGCTGAGGCAGGAGGATTACTTTGAGTTTGAGATACAGCCTGAACGGCATAGTGTAGGCCACTGTTTCAGAAAGGAAAAGAAGAAATTACCAGACATTCAAAGAGCAGGAAAAATATGGCCCATTTGGTAATCACAAAAGTAGATAAAGCATTTAAAGGTATAAGTAACAGTATGTTACTCCAGTTAATATAACAGTGTTTCATTTTAAAAGAAGAGATGATCCCATCTTCTCTAACTTGGTGGCTCTGCTCTTGATAACTCTTCCCTGTCTCCCTAGGATCCGTTTGACTAGGGAGTTGGTTAACTAGCTTAGAGAAGGAATGCCCCCTCTTTTAAGGAAGGGAAAGCAAGCTATGTGGGGGTTGGGCAGGTAGTTAGAATTGGTAATGAGGGTGAGCTGATATAAACTTGTGTTTCTCTGTGACCTGTGTGATGAACTCATCACTTCCCTGTGAGGAGGGAGCCTGGAGTCTTAGGGATGACTAAACTCACTGGGAAAATGTGATTGGATTGGTGGCTGAAAGCCAGGATTGTGATCGTTCTAAGGTGATCATTCGGACAACTCAGTGAAAAGGAAGCATCCAGCTTGACTTTTGGCATAAATGTAGACAGTGGAGTTCATCTAAGGTTGACGTTTGCCCAGGAGATACAGAAAATAAGGGGAGTCGTGAAATCATGAGTGTTTGTGAAGCAGGTTATGATCTCAACCATGGGGTCTAAACTGTGTAAGCAGAGATAGAAGATACAGGGATAGAGAAAGTTGATATGGGACTCACTGTAGTGAAAGGCTCTGTGGAGTTGATTGTTTTAAAAAAATAGGAGTGCTTGGCTAGGGGAAGGAATTGAGTCAAGAGAGGAAAGAGAGGGATGCTTGAGTTTAGGTTTTAGAGGTACAACTACTGGTGAAATCAAGCTCTCTAGGATAGAACCTCAGGAGTGGTGCTAGAAGTGACCGAGAGCCCTGATGTCAGGTGACTCCAGGTGTGCAGACTTAGGCGTGACTACAGTGCAGTATTGGGAATGAGCGAGCACTATCCGGCCAAAGCACATGACAGCTTCCAGAAAAGCATAAGAGTAGGAAAGGCCAAGAAAAAGCATGGTGTGGGCTAGCTGTGGAAACCAAGGAAGGGTGGTCGGCCTGTGATGAGGAACCGGACAGCTGCTTGGGGAATGCTACAGAACCGTTAGAGCAAGGTGTAGAAACTGAACTAGAACAGAAGTCAGGAAGAGTGGAGGAGTTGGCTCACATCAGTTGCTGTTGAGGTCAGAATGCAGGGAAGAGCCAGAGAAACAGTTGTTTTTCAACCTCTTTAATAATGGTTTATAACCCCCGCCCCCAGAGGCTGAGCTATAAGGGGATGACCATGCTGTAGTCAGAGATAGGGATGGGAGCCTGAAGAAGGGCTGCTTACCATTCCTCATGGACAGTTACATAAATATTCTTTTGAGAGGAGGGAGGACTCTGAGTCTTGCTGTGTAGACTGTCTGGCCTCAGATGTGTGTGATTCTCTTGCCACTGCCTTCTGAGTGTTGGTGATCCCCATTGTGTTAATACTCAGGAAGTGGACCTTTATGGGTTGTTACGGAATATCTGAGACCTTTCCTTCATTCTCTACTGTGGTCCTTAACAGAGGCTTAACTAATTTCCTACCATGAGACTTTCTGGAAGTTTTGGAGGCTTCTTTTTTTTTTTTCTTTCTTTCTTTCTTTTTTTTTTTTTTTTTTATAAAAAAAAAAAAAAAAGGTTCTTTTCCTTCCTTCCTTCTTTTTAAGATTTATTTATTTTATGTATATGAGTACACTGTCGATATCTTCAGACACAACAGAAGAGGGCATCAGATCCCATTACAGATGGTTGTGAGCCACCATGTGGTTGCTGGGAATTGAACTCAGGACCTCTGGAAGAACAGTCAGTGCTCTTAACCGCTGAGCCATCTCTCCAGCCCTGGAGGCTTCTTTTCAATTGTCATAGTTACTAGGATATCATTGCAGTTATTAACAGGTAGCCTGTATACATTTCACAATATAAAAATAGTCCCAAAGAACATTCCATTAGATAAAATTTGTATGTGAGTTATCTACATCTAGGCCCTGATTCCATGTTTCTATGTGAAGTCTGTCTTTCCTTCGGTCTCTCCTTCCCCATCTCTTTCTCTCTCTCTCACTCTCATGTGCATGCATTCACGCACGCACACATGCACACACGCACGTGTGTCTGTCTGTGTGTATGTGTTAGTTTTGAGACATAGCTACCTTTTCCAGAAATGTGTAAAGTGTTGTATAATATATAGTGTGGGGTTTTTTTTGTTGTTGTTGTTTTTTGTTTTTTGTTTGTTTGGTTTTTTTGAGACGGTTTCTCTGTGTAGTCCTGGCTATCCTGGAACTCACTCTGTAGACCAGGCTGGCCTCGAACTCAGAAATCCGCCTGCCTCTGCCTCCCAAGTGCTGGGATTAAGGCGTGCACCACCACCGCCCGGCTAATATATAGTTCTTATATTTGCTCAGAAACTCTGTAGGCATAATCAGTGTCCTCTTGAAGGACAGAAGTGTTCAGTGGGTTTAAAATTTCAACAAATTTAAGTTACAAAGAGTATATATTATTGGCTGTGGAGTGCTTTATCAGTTGGGGCCTAATTTTATTTATGATTTAGTGTGACATAATCTATTCAGAAGCATTGCTTACTGGACAAGAAAGTCAATTCAGTTGTTTCCAATGGGATATCTCAGACAGCAAAGTTATGAGCTGTCTAAAGGGGGTTGAGACAATGGAGGTGGGATGTCTTCGTCTTTTTACAAGTTCTGTGACTTTTTATGCTTTTTTGTTTTGAGACAAGGTCTTCCTGTGTAGCAGTAACTGGTGTGGAATTCACTTTCTAGACTGTGTTAGCTTCCAATTTATAGAGATCAACCCATCTCTGCCTCCCAGGTGCTGGGATTGAAGGTGTGTGCTGGCTACATTAGTAACTTTTTATGCTCTTAGAGTTCTCTGCCACTTGATACATTTTGATCTAAGTATAAAGGTTATAATCTCTGTATAAAGGTTAGAACACTTTTTTAGGAAGATGTAAAGTCACTCTTTTTTTTTCATAGAAGGAGATGCAGAACCCCTTTTTATGATAAATGGGGGCCTGACATGATCTCTGACCAGTGTCTCCACATGTTGTCTTTCACTTGGCTCTTTCACCTTTCTTATCTGTTGTTGTTTTGTTTCATTTTGTTTTAGAGCAAGAGTAGGTGTTTTAGGCAAGAGTAGATTAAGGAAAGGTGAGAAAGAACTCTTAAAACTAGGAGGGGCTCCAAGGGGGGAAAAAAAACCTTTAAATCTGTACTAGCAGTTTCTTGCTTGACAACAAATTATTTTCAAGTTTGGCAACTTGCCAATACTTTTTGATACCGAGGAACTGAGAATCTAGAGGTGGTTTATTTTTATTATGCCGTCCTGAAGCCTGAACTGTTCTTCCAACATAGCACCTTACTTCCGCCAGAATAAAAGTGTTGGAGAAGGGCCATAGTCTTCTGTAATTTGATTGCAGAATTTATATACTGTTAATATGCTTTTAGTCACATAGATCTACCTAGGCAAAATGTAAGAGGGTTCTACACATGGCCAGGACTGAGGGACATTGCAGTGGTCTTCACATACCTTCCATATGTAGATTGTCCTTACTTACCTCCCCCAAAGCCCCCCAAGGCTCATCAACTACTGTCTGAACTCAGAGCCAGATCTTACCTAAGTCAGTGTTAGTACAATTGACCATTGCTAGGTATAGTTTTGGTGTTCAGATTCATGAGCATAATTCTTCTTGACCTAGGAAGCTAAGAATCACCTCCAACATGTAATGTTGAGTCAAATTTTTAACCAAGTACCATTGTTTATCTTCTGCCAACATTTGGGCTTCTAAGAGTCTGTTTTCTACTATCTTTTGTCTCTTACAATGTAAGAGACCAGTGTTTCTACATGTATACTTTTTAAAATGTTTTGAGTCTTCTTCAAATTGTATTGAGTTCTGTTAGTTGAAACAACTTGTTTAGTTAATGTATGTGTATGTATGTGTAATATATATTATATATTATGTATGTGTAATATACATACATATATGTAATATGTATTACATATATATGTAATAGATAGATAGATAGATAGATAGATAGATAGATAGATAGATTACACATACATACACATAGAAAGTGTCTTTTAGTCCAGTCTGGCCTTAAACTGGCTATACAGTGAAGATGGCCTTGGATTCCCAAACCTTCCTAACATCAGACAACTGCTGGTGTCACAAGTGTGAGCTACCTACACCTACCACCTAGCTTGTAAGAGTAAACTAGAGACCATCCCTTTACTGGTCCTACTGAGAAACAGCACTCTTACATTTCTGAGCAACTCTGTAAGCTAATCTGTGAGACAGGACTCTCAGCATCTTTTCTGTGGTTCGAGAGATTTTACAGAATGAGTTGAGGCCTGAGCCTGTAGTCTCAGCACTCACCTGTAATCCCAATGTGTGGGGCCTGAGGAAGGATGGTCCCAGCTGAAGCTGGCTTGAGCTGCATAGTGAGACCATGTCACAAGAAAGATGTAACTCTTTCAGCAAGCCATTTGGACCATGATTTCTGACAATGCCTAGGGTTTGGTTTTGGCTCAGCATCCATTTCCAAATATATGCTTCATTTGTAAAGAGACACTGCACTTTTTTCAAGACCATCAGCCTGTCTCTTGTTTTAAGAGCCCTTGATTTAATTATTCTTATTTATTACTATATATAATGGGGAAAAAGCATTTCTGACTTTGGTTCAGAACATCTCCCTAGTCCCTAGTTCCAGCACCTAGTTCACTAGGTAAAATTTCTGCTTTTCATCTATCTAAAAGCAAAAGCATAAACTTTGTATCCCTTATTTGATGATATATGCCTTCCAGTGTCCAGTAACTTGGCCCTCTGCTTGTGTGCCCTCACCTGCCTCACCTGTACAGCCATGGGACACACTGCCAGGCATCATCAGTGACCTTTTCCCTAATGCATTCTCTTTGGTCAGTGGACTAGTCCCAAAGCTATTCTATTTTAGTTTTTTGTTAGGGCAGCAAAGAATCAGTGTCAATTTGTGTGTTATCTGTTACCATGCAATTACCCCAAAGTCAGCAGCTCAAAACATCAACCAGTTAAAATCTCACCATTTCAGAGTTCAGGAGCTACATTACTGGCAGTCCTGACTCCAGTTTAAAGAGTCCTTTAGTGTTGTCAACACTGCTCACTTGCAAACGTCTTCCAGACTTACATTCTCAGCCCATGGCTTCTGTTCATCATCACCCAGGCCTCTCTATTGGCTACCTACATGCCTTGGCATAGCACCCAGCTTCCTCCAGAGCATAGGGCCCAAGAGATACTAAGAACACACCCAAAGCCTCCTCTTTGGTTGCCTAATCTTATAAATGGCACAGGGTCACCTCTGCCTTGCTGTTCACACATCAGCCAGGATTCTGAATACCAAGAAGGAGAGGTGTATCCTGGGTTAGTCTTGACGGCTAGCTAGCTGCCACAGCCCTCTTCCCATTGGGTAGTACTGTCCCCCTTTCCAGTCATTAGAAACTCTTTTACTGTCAGTTTAGATGAAAACTATCTTACGTTTGCCAAGTGCCATAGCTTCTGAACACTAGAGAACAAACTAACATATAAAAATTTCTTACCTTTCTAAGCCCATTGATGGCAGAAAGCATCATCTTTAAAAACAATATTAAGGTAACAGATGTTTCTTAAATGTTTTAGTAGTTCTGGGAGCCAGGTGTGGTAGCTCACACCTCTAGTCTAGCACTCAGGAGGTAGAGGCAGGTGGAGCTCAAGATACGGGTTATATGAGAGACATGCGAGTGTCATGAACTCTCTCTCCTGCACTGTAACTCGTGAAGTCCTGTGTTCAGTGTGCCAGTTTGCATGTTGAGAGCCATGTTCTCGGAGTGTGATACTGATACTGTGCTGTCCACACATGGCTTTTCCCTCATGGGACTTAAAACTCAGGTGATAAATTAGAGGTCTGTTCTTAAATTCCCAGCTTTAAAGATGAGAATTATTATAGTTTACAGCAATTATGTTGATACTCAGAATAATGAAAATAAGCCAAGGTGAAGTTCCTGAAAAGACACCTTGCTTACCAAGATAAATCATGAATTCTCAAAATTAATTTCCTACTTGAATTAAAGTTGTTTTGCGTTAATTTCCATCTCTTTGATCTGAAAATACAGATTGATGGCAAATGCTTTCTTACTGCCTGCAGTAAGGATCCATCTACCACTGCAGTGGAAGGTACCCGAGAGATTTGTATAATGTTCTTTCCTTCTGTGAAGTTTTCCTTGTAATACATGTGCACTAAAATAAAACAGTAGAGTGTGTATGTGTATATATTAAATATTAAAGAATCAGCTTTATAAACACATTTTCATTGATGTGTTTGTCCTGTAGCATTTGTTTGGTTCTGTTGTACATGGTCTGATTTTGTAACCCGGCCAGCCATGAACTCTTTGGTCTTCCTAGCCTCACCCTCCTAAGTGCTGGAATTATAGCCACATGAAACCATACCCAGTTTTATAAAAAGAATTACTAGACCTTATTACAGATGTCTTGACATGAATTCTTTTCCTTATCCAGCTAAACAGACTGGTATTAAACTGCCCTTTCATTGAGTTTACATACTCAGCTTTGCTAAATCCTAGTGAAAAGGTTAGTCTGGCAAGAAGTTGAGAATTTAATTGGACAAGTACAGTCAGGCAGCAAACATTGAAAAATACCCTGTGTCTAAAGTAACTTCCTAAAAATTTCCAATGTCCTAGCAGGTAAAAGTGCTTTCCACAAGTGCCTGATGACCTGAATTCAATCACCAGAACCCATAGGGAAGTGGAAAGAGCCACCTGACTTCACCAAGCTGTCTGTGGCATCCACACACACACCCATGCACCCACACATCATGTGAAGAGTGCTAATACACTTTAACGATTCATTGTCACTGTTGTCACTCCCATTGCTATGCTGCTTCCCTGGTTTAGGAGACTGTGTAACACTCAGATTTAAAGTTCCTAACTAAGGCTTCCAGAATTCTTGCTGCTTCCTCCTCTATTCAGAAATCAGTTTTTCTTAGAAGACAGAAAAAACTATTGCTGCTGTTTTTGAAGTGATGTGTGATGCTGTGCTGGCTAGTTTTATGTCAACTTGACACAAGCTAGAGATAACTGAAAAGAGGGACCTCAGTTGAGAAAATGCCTCCTTAAGATCTATCTGTAAGGTACTTTCTTAATAGGAGAGGGTCCAAACCACTGTGGATGGGACTATTCATGGGCTGGTGGTCCTGGTAAGCCAGTAAGCAGCACCCTGTCATGCCTCTGCATCAGCTGTGGCCTCCAGGTGTCCTGTCCTGACTTCCTTCAATGATAGATGCTATGATGTGCAACTCTTTGCTCCCCAACTTGCTTCTGGTGTTTCATCACAGCAAGAAAAACACTGACTAGGACAGATGCTCTGGGCTTTTGTCATCTGGCCTGTTCTTTCTCACTTCTGAAGCCTTCAGGTTTTTTTGGTTTTTTTTTAGCAGCTCTTCTTTCTTGCCATTAATAAAGCATTTCCCTACTGTTCCCCTACTGAGTTACTCATGGTCCTTTGCTTAGTTGTTCTTTATGAGACTGAGATGTCACGTCAAATGCTGCTGAAGCTTGTTTTATAAACTGGTTGATACAGTCATTTACTATAGGATTCTGAGCTCCACCTACCATTAACATTGGATTTTAATGCCTCCGTTATTTGTGACTAGGTTGGTTAACTTATTCATGCATTTCTAGCCAATATATCCCAAGGCTGTGTTTTGTCTTATTGCACTTCTGAGTTCTATCAAGACACTGGTTTTACCGTGGGATTGCTATGATACAAGTTTCTTAACCACTAGACTTCATTACCACACTCCTGTCACTTACAATATAGATCCATAAGTATGACTGACATGACTGTTTGTTTCGGTTACCAGATAGGATAGGGAAGGCAGAGGTTGGACTGTAAGCACAGAACCTTCCCCATCCTGGTGGCTTTGCAGCAAAGAGTTATTTATATCACTGCATTGCTTTTTTGGCTGACTTGGGGCTTCTGTTCTTCATGATAACCTCATTCCAGGATGTAGACTGTGGCAGAGTGGCCTCAATCCCAAATGTGACTTTAGTGGAAGAAAGAGCTACAGAAGATCAATTGGCTGTTAATGCTGTGGTCAGAATTTGACCAGTAAAAATAATGTGCCAAACCTAGCCATAGAGGAACCAATAATTACAGTCTTAAGGAAGTGTAAATATTTGGGAGATAATCTTCACTTTTGGCTAACCAAAGGTTTAGCTCCTTTTTGACAAATTGAATTCATCTCCACAGTGAAGCCTACCTGAAAGTCCCAGTTAGCTACAGCAGCAAAGTCTTTGGATTTTCAGATGATAATATGTAATTCTGTATAGGACTGTATAGGTCTAGATGTGTTGCCTCCTGCCCTGGATATGAATAAAAACTGCCACGCAATACCCTCTCCTCTTCCCCTCCCCATCCAAGTGTCAGTGGGAGTAACAGACAGGATGACGATGATAAACACTCCATATGGATGAAGGACGGTTGGGAGAAGTACTGGAGAAACCCACAGGCTGTGCCCGTTCTTCAGGCATAGGTCTGTCACTGCAAGACGCTCCCTGCTCAATAAATCTTTTTGGCTTCTGTGTTGACTATGAGAGGTTTCCTTTTTTCTTTTCTCAGCTTCATCTGATGTGTGCTCTGGCTTTGAGAGATGGACAATTCATAGCTGCCTTTCTGCCTATGGCAAGGCAGAGACTGCATGCCTCTAACTGTCTGCCATTGATGTCTCTTCGTTTCTTTGTTAGCACTTAAGCTTTGTGTTCTTCTGCCTCTTGGTTGGTTTCCACTGTGCTTCCTTTCTGATCAGTATGCCAGCCAGTGTTTCTTTCCAGATGTGTCTCTTCTAAAATTGCTTCCTACTGGCTTTATTTCTATGTGTCTGCCCATTATTTCTCCCCTGTGTGTGGGGGGGGCGGGGGGGCGCGGAGAGGGAGACCCACCCATCTTTTATGTAGTGCCAAGCAGAACAACCAATGCAGTTTTCTTTCTCAGTTTTTAAAAGCTTGGCTGAGGCTGCAGGTTTAGTTACAGTGGGTTATCAGTCTTTTCAGATTGTTCTAAGTTATTTTCCCATGCATGCTATGGATTGTCATTGTTCTTGCTTGCCATCTATTTTAGTTTTTTCTTCAGTATTTCAGATTTTGTTTGTGCCACCCCACCCTCCATTTATATGTTAGGATAGGCATAGGTCAGGCTATGGTATGTCTGTGATTAACTGCCTCAAAATCTCAGGATACAATAATATCAGAAGTTTATTTCTGGCTCTTGACACATTTTGTGTCACCATAGGTCAGCTGGGGATCCAGGTTGCAACAGTAATCATTATTTCAAACATGATGTTGGTGGAAACATGATGCTCGTGCTGTGGACCAGACAGAGGTCACTTTGGCTAAGAATGGACGCCAGAAAGTTTAGTCCTCCCAAAAGCATCTGAGGAAAGACACTTGGAGTTGTCCCTGTTTTATTGGCTGGAGAAGATGAAATGTGTCCACCAGCGCCTTGCCTTTGAGGTGTCTGCTAACTGCCTCCTGTTTTCCGAGAACTTTTGTTTTGAAACAGGGTCTGGACTCTCTGTGTGTTCTTGCTGTCCTGAAGTCCTGTGTCAACCAGCCTGACCGAACTCACAGAGATTAATAGTGTGCACAACCACACCCAGCTCAGCAGATTAGAGGTGTACCTTAAGATGACATATTTTATAGCTCCTTGCAGTCATTAATCTAGCCTCTCTTCTGTAAAAAAAAAAAAGAGAGTTTGCATTTTGGCCATGATTTGATTAGATTTTAAAACAGAGAATGTCATTTTCTTACTTGAAGATGTTTTGTGATTGAAAATTATAGAGTGAAGAAACTCCCTAATTGACAAATGTTTCAACACCAGTCTTGTGCCAGCGTCTGTTACTGCAGTGTTAATGCCATTATAGACTTTAGGAAATAAAAAGACTGACTGGTACCATCTGTTAAAGTTTGTCTTTGCAGTGAGATCATGGCTACTGTTCTGTTGTCTTTAAAAATATAATTAGGCTATCATTCTCAACAAATTTAATGAAATGTTCCAAATTTAGTATGGTTTACTTAATGTCTTTGTAAGAAGTAAGTGCTATCTGAGTTGTCTTTAGTCTTTATCTGAAGCAGAGACTTACGAGAGGAAGTGTGTCTCCTGTGACTGTGCACATGACCGAAGAGATGATGGTGATGGTGATGATGATGACGTAATGAATTAGTTTAGGGCTGTAAGCCATTACAGTTATGTTAAGCTTGCAGCTCTTTCCCCCTTCCTCCCCATATTAAGGTGGTTAGTGCATTTTTGTCTGTTTTCATGGAAGGAGTTGACTAGATTCATTTCAGGTAGCATGCAAAGTTGGAGAATATCCCTGTGAGTTTTCAGGTACATTGCGTGTGACATAAGTAAGTAGTATTTGGAATGAATTGCAGCTATGATTTTGATTGGAAGCTATGAGAGGAGAACCCTGTGTGACTCTGATGTACTTTTCCCTTTTGTATTCCAAAGTGTGGAGAAGCCCTCATTGTTTTGGAAAAGCTGACATGGCTAACTGGAGTCTGTGCTTTACAGTACCTGAAATTTCCATAGAAAGCCCTTAATCTGTCAGTGAGGTTAGATGATTTTCAGAGGCTAACTAATGACAGTGACAGTCAGCCAATAACAATGAAGTGGAAACAGTGAACTAGAATAAATCTTCAAAAAAAGATGTAGAAGTTGCTGAGTTTTGTTATATTGTTTGTTTGGGAGGGTTTGTATATTTTTATTACTATACTGGTTATTAAACCTTTATGTGCTTCATTTATAGTTAGAGTAAGCATTTCTACTAATATTTCAGTTCATTGTATGTTATAATTTGACCATTATAATATACAGAGCAAGGTTTTATAGACACAACTTCCTCAATTCTTAATATAACCCTGTAAGTTAGGTATTTTAGCCCTTTAATGGTAAGAAAACAGACATTAAATCGATTTTTGAAATGTTAGGTATTATACTAAGAGGTTTCTATCATCTGTTTCATTTTTTTCCCTTATAATGGAAGTAACTAATATATTTTTTAAAGGTAACTAAAGGGTGAGGGTGATGGTTCCATAGAAAGAAGTATGTACTCTCTCCACATGGGGACCTGAGGCAGTCAAAAGCCAAGTGTTACTGTGCATCCCTGTAACCCAAGTGTTGTAGGGCTGAGATGAACAGATGTTGAGAGCTCGCTGACAGGCCAGCCTAGCTGATTGGCAAGCTTCTCATTGAAGGAGGTACTGTATCTCAAGAAATAAGGCAGAAAACCCCAGGGGAAGACACCAGACACCCTGTTTCTCCTCTTCCACCACCCCCCCACCCCTGTCAAATATTCACATGCTCTATATGCACAGACAAATGGAAACTAAGATTTAAAGAATGCAATGCAAAATTAGAAAATAGAAACTTAAATTTCTGCCCACATTTCTGATGTCACTTTTTACATGCATTTCTTGATTGTTGAAAAAAAAACTCTACTAAAATCAGAAATTATAATTGTTTTCAAATTCCATTAAAAACAAAAACAATTTGCCATATCACATATTAAGCTAATTAGTAATTTGAAATTATCAGATATTTATTTTCTTCTGTGTTTAATTAGAATGAATAAAGGAAGAGTAAGTTTGAGCAAATGAAGAAAACAGGATTTTTGAGATGGTCAGGCTTTTAAAACTGCTATGGGAAGATACTATTTATAGATATAAGTGGGGACTCTGAGGGGTTATGGTTTTGCTGAAGCCAAGGGAGTTGGTACTAGTGAAGGGAAAAAATTATATGCAATTATTATTTCATTTTTAGCCTGAAAAAAAAAATGGTAACTCCACAGAACTATGACTTTCTCATCCAGACTATGTTACAGTGCCCTAGTTTCCTTAGTTGCCAGTCTTGGATTCATGCGCACTTGAGAGTTTGATTCTCAGATGGCTCAACCAGAGTATAATAAAACAAAGGAACAGTGGCTGAATACTCTTTGTAACATTTACCAACTGGAAAACAAAATAGATAAAACCGTTACTTTTTATAGGTCAAATTTAATCCAATTCGACACTTTGTTTCAACCAAATTTGTTTATCCTGTAAGTCTTTTCTCTGAATGGTGAATAATTTGTTTCTTTTATAACAGTAAAATTGATAATATACTTAATTCTAAAGGCAAGTGGATTTCTTCATAATTTCCTTTTAATTAAAAGCTGATTTTCTTCCTGTAAGGAAATTGCTACTCCTGAGTCCATTCCATAAATAAGAAGTCACAGGCTCATGGGATGGCTCAGTGGGTAAGGGCCCTGCTGTGCAAACATGAGGAGGGGTTCAGCTCCCCAGCAGCCATGTAAGTGAGGCATAGTGGCACACGTATGCTGCCAACACTGGGGGCTGGAGACAGATTCCAAAACTCAGTAGCCAGCCAGTCTAGCTCAGCCTGTGAGCTGGGGTTTCAGTGAAAGACTGCGGGTGTAGGGAGGCGTCCACGGAGGAAGCCACTCAGTGTTGACCTCTGACACCACCGCCACCCACAAAACATACACACACACACACACACACACACACACACACACACGCAAAAACTGCATTATTACCACATGCCAGGGAATGGTACGTATAGTGCCAAAGTTTATATATATAAAAGAAGCACTGGAAGGGCTGGTAAGTAAGTAAGTTTTAGACTCAGCAAGATAAAACAGTGCTTATTGAAGCGTGATTTACTTCACCTTGTTGAGTACTTCAGAATTGAGTGATAGGGTAATCAATCATCTGGAAGCATAGATACACATTGACGGCTTTCCAGGCGAGTAAGTGACGATAGGAAGTGCGATGCTTACCTAAATTGACTGTAGCGTCCTGTGATCCTCATAGCCAGTGTTATTCTTCAGCTTCCTCAAATTTTTGTAGCTCTTAATATTAGCAACCAACCTGTACTCAGCCATTGCTGGGGAAGGAGAAAAAGACGTGAAGGAATTAGTCCTTGAAAGACTGATGTGGAGCCAGACTACAACTGAAATCCCTCTTCTCCCACTGAGGGAGAGCCACATAATCTACTGAACATCGCCTTTCCTGTGAATTGGGTAGACATTGTAACAGACCCAGAAGTAAAGATGAAGGATGTGTTATGTGGTCTAAAGACAACGCTTTTACTTAATGAGCTGTGAGATGCTTTTCTCTCATTCTACTGTGTAATAAAAGGTCTTCCTGTTACAAACCACTGTGTATCAAAATTCAGATGTGTGTCAACAGTCTGGAACGTGTTTGGAAACGTGTCAGACAGTAAAGGCTTGCCTTTGCAGGCCTTCCAGCCCTTTAGAACTACTTAGCCTGCTGTGAGACAAAGCAGCCTGGGCAGTCTCCAGTGACCCAAGGCTGAGACTGTGCTCCAGGAGATAGGCAGACATCCACGGGCTGGACTTGTTCCCCTGCCCCCAGCTGTAGTTTGCTAACCTCTCATATTTGATTTTCCATTAAAACTCTGTTCAAGCTTGGAGCATCTATAGTCAAAATAGAGCCCCCCTTTAAAAAATAAAAACAAAAAGATAAACTTTGTGGAAAGTAGCTTGTTTAAAATTCATCTGTGGAAGGAACTGCAGGAGTTTCCTCAAATAGACGAATACACTGTTGTAGAAGAGAATGATTTCAGTTTATCACAGCTTAGCATTACTTTTTGGTTTTGAAACTTGAACATTTACTCCTGTGAATTGGATCTCATCCAACTTTTCAGTCCATCAGACTAACAATGCTCACATGAATAAGGAAGACATGGTAGGTGCTTACATGGTAGGGTGGGCATAGTATGTTTGGGCAGAGCGTGGCCCCTGTGAGCCCTCTTCCATCCTTTCCTAGACCCTGCATTTGCTGGGATTGGTGGTGCACGGGAATCCTGTGGTGAATGGTAGCTGTGGAACCAGAGAACTTTCTAAGATCACTTTTCTAGGTGGGTCAGTGCAGCCAGTGTGTTCAGTGACTAAGTGGCTACTGTTGTGAGCCCTGAAGTTTTCTTTCTCTGTTCAAAGCTATATCCTATTGTTCTGTTATGTTATCTTCCATGTAAGCTATGTGGCTGAGCACAAAGTTGGCTGACAAGAAAAGTGTTCACAAACTGTCCCCCTGAGAAGGCAAGAGGTAAATATTCTTTCCTACTATGAGTCTGTTATTTGGGGATTGTTTCAGTTACAGAAAAGTTTTTAAGACGGGGATAGTGCAGCGACTGAGGAGACAGCTCAGTCAGTAAAGTGATTGTGAGGCCCTGCCTTCAATTCCCATAAGAAGGAAGAAGCAACTAGTGATGGCACAGGTCTGTAATCCAGCACCGAGGAGGTAGAAACAGAGACCTGGGGCGTGCTGCTAGCAAATCCCCAACATCTATGTAAAAAGCCAGGTACGGCAGTGCTCCTTTTAACACAGCACTGAGGGTGCAGAGGCTGGAGGATTTCCCAGAGCTTGCTGGCTAGTCACTCTAGCCAAGCTTGTGAGATGTTCAGTAAGTAGCCTTGTCTCAGAAGAACAAGGTGGGAGATAATGAAACCTGGCACAGCAGCTCACTGGGCATGCACACTTGCACATGTATGCATGTATCACACAGGAACAGTGCACAGAACTCTGTGCCTTGGGCCCAGATGTGATTCTTTATATTTGTTCCACTTGCTTTCTTGTCTTCTCTGCTACCCTCTTTTCCTCCCTTCATCTTCACAAACCATTAATTACAACATGGCACTTTGCTCTTAAGTATTTCAGTCCTTTCTTGGTTTTTATTATTATTGTTGTTTTGCTTTTGTTTTTTGACATCATGAGAGTGTGTGTGTGTGTGTGTGTGTGTGTGTGTGTGTGTGTGTGTGTGTCAGTGTCAGTGTCAGTGTCAGAAGCGGGGTCTCAAATGGCAAAGGCTGGCCTTGAACTGGTCTTCCTGTTCTACTTCCCAACTGGTGACATCACAGGTGTCACTGTGCTGCTTCTTGCTGTTTTGCCCTGCCCCTTCTGACATGTGTTATGCAGGTAGTTTGGGGGCATCAGTTCATCATCGGGAAGTTATCTCCTGATTTTTTTCTTACTCGGCATTCTACTTCATAAAGATTTCAGATGCCCAGGCTGGCATCAAACTTCGTGGTGTAAGCCATCCTCCGCAATCACCTCTGCCTGTTTTCTCTGTTACTTTAATAGATAGTGTCACATGAAAATGGAGAGAGACCTCCAAAGGAGAGGCGCACATCCTAGTACAGTCATGTAAAATGGAGAGGGGTAGATGTGGACTAAAGATGATGAATCACCACAGACTAGTGTTACTAATAAGTTCTGTAAGATACTGACTATGGGTGGGAAGTGCTGGGGTGCTGATTGAAGAACTAGTGAGTACACATCACCAGCAGCTTGCAGCAGACACCACAGAGGAGATTAGAGTGTTGTGTTCAGCCTCTTTAGAAAGACCACTGGCAATAGCTCTAGAAGAAAAGGGGTCAGAGTGTGTTCCTGCTGGTTGATGAACTCCAACTTTGAGGTAGGAAACAAATACTGAATAACTTCTACATAAACAAACAAACAAAAAACTCTTAAGAATTGGGTCTGATTTGGGTAGGGGGAAGGAAAGAGAGGCTTCAGGCCTGGATAAGTGAGGTGGGAGAGATCAGATGGGGGAGGGGTAGTGTGCATGACCAGATACATCTGGAGATGTATCTCTGGAAATCTGAGTGGAAACTAACATGTAGACTAACAGCATGGAAGTAGGTAGCACTGGCTTAACAAAAGAGACACTGGTCTGAGATGTAGATATTATCACTGTAAACTTTCTAACCAGAAAAGCAAAGAAAGAGGCTTTGGGCTTGTTCTCATTAGATTCTTTTCTGCAAGGATCTGTAATTTTAGCCTTGCTGTCACTTCTGTGCCATCACATTGGGTGTGCAGGGTTTAAGAAGTGAAGTACAAACAGGCAGAGTCTAAGGGAGAAAGGTTTAGAATTAAACATGTCAATAACTTAAGCCTTGGTTATGGTGGGGAAAAACTTTTGCCAGTTAAGTCAAAAGACAGGATGCTTTGGGAGCAAGACAACAAATACTAGCTGGGATCGCTGGAACCATAGATTAACTTTGCATGTTTAAGAACTATACAGAGGTGGACTCCAGTGTTAGGTCTTGTGGGTGAAGCTGGTTTTGAAAGTTGCTGTGATATCGTGTGTGTAACTAGTTCCTTTTGTTACTGATAATCTACTTATTTTTACTATACTATAGTTTGCCCTATTTTGGGCACGGGGAGGTGGGTTGTCTCAATAGTGGGGGTCAAAACCAGATTCTCATATGCTGTACATATGGTTTAGCACTGGACTGATAGTGTAGCATGTCAGTTTGAGGCCTTTATTGTTAAAATGGTTTCAGCATTCTTACTCGGGTCTTTTGTGAGTTCATATCCAGTTTCTCTTGAATCAACACTTATAAGTAGATTTGCTAGGCAATATGGACTGTGAATGTTGGGTTTTAAAAAGTGCTGACTTTTTTCTCAGTGACAAGGTATAAACCCTCTCATTCTAAATCCTTGCCACCTTTTGATGTTGGCCTTTTCAGTTTTAGCCATCCTAGTGAGAACACAGTAGAGGAGCCCATGGGCAACGGTCTGGTTAGGAGGAGACATCTGGACAGAACGTGAAGATATGGAAGGAAGTGTTATTAGAAATTTGACCAACAGCAAGGACTCTGGTGTAATAAGCTGGGGGAGGAGGAGGAGGATTCAAGAGGTCTTTAACAAAATCAGCCATCACTTATTTGCCCAAAAGGAAGTCTTATATATTGTTGCTACTTAGAACAAACTGCGTCTAATTCAGTCAGACTGAGCATATTCCATCTTTTTGGTTTGTGGCATTTATCCCAGTCTGTTACAGAGCAGGAAGAACCGTTTTCTCATGCTTCCTTGAGGTTGCCCTTTCCCAGCTTTCCTCGGTGACAGCTTATAAAATACTACAAAATAAGCCCAGATTGTCAGCCCAGAATCTCAGTACTTGCAGATGCTCTTGTCTAGTCCTCGAAACTAAAATGTATAATCCTCATACACCATGTGAGAATGCAGCTCATAAAGATTAAAAGGTAATTTAGGGCTGGTGAGATGGCTCAGTGGTTAAGAGCACTGACTGCTCTTCCAGAGGTCATGAGTTCAAATCCCAGCAACCACATGGTGGCTCACAACCATCCATAATGAGATCTGATGCCCTCATATGGGTGTCTGAAGACAGCTACAGTGTACTTACATTAAATAAATAAATTATTTAAAAAAAAAAAAAAGGTAATTTAGACACCTGCTCTGAAAGAACTTAAACTTGGGGAATGGTATGTAAACATAATCACCACCTGCTATCCATCCTAAGTGTAAGACGTGCTCCTGTAGGTGCATGCTTGAGGGAACAGCTTTGTGTACGTGAGGAGGAATGTGCAGAGCCAGTGGGGCTTTCCCATGGATGAAGATCTAGAGTACCTCGAGCGGAAGCTGCACCCCATGATGTGAGGTCATGACACTGACAGAGCTTAGTCTCCTGAGATTTAGAGGTACTGTCCGACTTTTCAAAGGTTAGTGGTGTGCCCTGTGTAGAGCCTCAGGCAGTAGGTGCCCTCAGGCAGCTCTTATTGAGTCAAGTAGCGAGTTAGTGCAGCCACAGCGGAGTGTTGTAGTCAGAAGAACAATTGTGGATGTCAGTCCTCCGTCACCTGACACCTGTGGGAGACACATCTCATGTCCTGCTGTGTATACAAGCTAGGTGGCCCTCAGGCTTCTGGGGTCTCCTAACCACTCCCAGTCTCACTCTGTAGGGACCCTGGGATTACAGCTATGCTTACAGCACTCTGCATTTCAGATGTGTCTTGGAGTACAGGATGGATCTGCAAGATCCAAAAGGTAAACTATACCTCACATGTTCATCTAAGCACTGAAAGATGGCTGAAGACTGAGGACACAGTGCCCCTGCTTCCTCCATCCTGACATCCAGGGTATCCAAGAGCAGAGGTGCGTGCATGCACCTGCTTTCCCAGCTGAGGGGCTCCCAAAGCAGCCTGTCTCAGGGCTTAGGAAAGAGAATAGAAGGGCTGGAGATCAGCACCTCCTCGCTCAGTCTTACCATTGAACCTGAGTTCCTCCAGCCTCCTGGGGCCTAGTAGGAATCCGAAAGTTTATCACCAACTTTATAAACAAAGCATTTGTTTTTAACTCTGCAACTTCTCTGGGATCAAGGGTAACTAACTGTAAAGTGACCTGTAAGTACTTTCTATACATAAATAAGTCCAGATTGTAAAAGTTTGTAAGACTATTCCATGAGACCCATTCCTTTAATGTAAAAAAAGGAAGCAGGTCCTTTCAGAGCTGGGCAAAGAAAAGCAACAACTGAGGGAACCTTGTTAGGAAAATAATAAAAATGTAGTGTATAAAAAGTGTGTGTGTGTGTGTGTGTGTGTGTGTGTGTGTGTGTGTGTGTTTTAAACTTGGAAGTCTGAGGCAGGAGCAATCCTTTGAGTTAGGTCTCCTGGGCTGCATAGTGAGCTCCACATCAGCTTGACCTACATAGTGAAACCCTGTCTCAAAAAATCAAAAGGGCGGGGGTGACTGAGTGCTATTATTCCAGGGAATGTTAGAATAGATGTTGAAAATGTTTGAACATAATTGTAATTGTCTGCAGATCCTTCCCTGTGTCCAAAAAATATCTTCTACATAGTACCAAGGGGATGGATTGTTTTGAATCATTTAAGGAGACAGCTTATGCGCTTTAGATTGTTCCCACATGGTTTGTTTTTTTCTCCACTGTCAATTTGTGTTGTAAAGCTATCATAAACTTATACAACGAAACCTAGAGTGTTGAAGAGAATAAAGTCTCAGTGTTAAAGCGTTCCAGCATATATCAGGTGACCCAAAGCATGTAATGGGACTCTGTTGTACAATAAAGCTCTATGTATATTACTTTGTATTATATTCCTGGTTGTATTTATATGTACATAAAAGTATTTGGGGGAATATATACATTCTTAACGAGCTTTTCATACAAGTAGAATGCTTTCCACTTATGGAGGGGGCGGGGAGTTTGTGTGTGCATGCTCACACGTGCATTTGCAGTACTTTTATAGTGGCTAGTGTTCTCTCAGACTGGTAAAAGCTTTCTGGGTAATAACTAAACCAGAGCTTATTTTGCACACATATTATACCAATCTTTTTGGCCTCGTGTTCATCTTAAATTGTAGCCGATTTTGTAAAGGCGCTTTTGGTGTTCCCCTGCACCTTCCAGCTGCCTGGAAGACCTGCCAGGGGTCACACACTGGTAGATGTTGGGGTTGGCTCTAATCCAAGCAGCCTGAGTCCAGGGCATATGCTTCTAGCCCAGTTTGTACTATGTGTCCAGAAAGGGCTTTGGAAATTCTGAAGAAAAGTTGTTACTTGAGACAAAAGGTTGGGCTTTTGAGTATGTGTTCATTATAAAGAATATAATTCATGCTTTTCTGTGAAAGTATCCTCTAGGTGGTTCTCATGAAAGCTTTTGAAATTTATAAAACTATATGAACAGGATGAATCATAAAATGTTTTGTTTTGTTTTGTTTTTGTTTTGCGAAACGGTTTCTCTTTGTAGCCCTGGCTGTCAGGGAACTCATTCTGTAGACCAGGCTGGCCTTCAACTCAGAAATCCACCTGCCTCTGCCTCCCCAAGTGCTGGGATTAAAGGCGTGTGCCACCACTGCCCAGCATGAAATGTTTTAAATACATAATCTGCTGTCTTCATATATTGTAAGTTGAGCCTTGATTCCATCCTGGGTCCCTGAAGTCGTACCAGTAACAGGTGGCAATAGTGCATAGTCCTATAGTCCAGAAAACACCTGCAGTGACATCTCTGTATCCATCACTTGAAGATTTGAAGGTAGACAAAGTAATTCAGGCTCACACTGTCTTCTGCCAGCCAAGCAGTTTTGACAGAAGCTTCTGCTCCAGTTGCTCAAGATAGAAATATCTGTCTGTCCTAAACTGTATCTGCAGCTCTCCCAATATGTAGAACTAACTTTAAATGAAGAAATGGGTGCAGCCTGTTGTCTTTGGAGCACCTGCTCAGGGGTTAGGAGCAAGAGCTTCTAGTATGGCAGTATCATCTGTCACAGGATTCATAGAGCAGTAAATAAGCAATGGATCTGTTGAGTCATTTTGTGTAAGGATCAAGATGGAAGGACTAGACTCAGGCTTGAGTCTAGTCCATAGGTAATGAGTCCATTACCTATGGTATGAGTCCATAGGTAATGGTATTTGTGGAGCTAGTCCAGGCTCCTCCTCCACCTTATTGGTTAGTCTGAGGTCTGGAAAGCAAGTAATACAAACTCATGGTAAAAACTTCGTTCAGGGCTCTGGTGTAGCGCCTTACTGGGTGCACAGGCAGGCTGTTGCTTTTAGAAAAATAATGTCTACAGTGAAAGAAAATTCTGCTTCTAGAGATGGCCTTCTCTGAGTTTAACACCTGTGAAATCAGCAGGCAAAGCTGTTGAATTGAAGTCCATCAAATGGAAGATGTAGTCAACATTGAGGACTGTCATTACCATTGTAACCCTGCCTACTTTTACATGCCATTAAACAGACAATGCCCAACATTATGAGAAGCTTGAAGGGTCACTTCTCACCTAAGACTTCGATTCCATTCACAATGCAATGTGAGTGAACCCTCCAGGTTCCTTCAGCAATTTCTGTTACCCACATGCTGTTTTCCTAGAGTTGGAGGAGCATAGCTACCTAGAGACCTTTCTGTCTATCTTCTTCAGGGCTGGCACACCTACAGTCTGTTGTCTGCAGCCTTCTTCTGATTTTACAGATGTGAGCGATGGTTTTCAAAAGATTTACTGTTTTCCTAGAATCACTTGTGTTGGTGCTGGTGGCACATAATTAGGATAGTTGGCGTGGGCTTAGCCGTGGGTGAGAGCCAGTCAGTCACCTTTCTCCTGGATAAAACACATTGCTGGCTGTGCTCTTAGCTCCACAAAGCCTTTGTGTTTTAATACCTCAGTATGGTATTCTATAGAACAACTGCCTGTGTTGGTTACTTATGTGCCCATGTAAAGTGCCTTACACAACTGTCTCTCTCATTCATGGAGACATTATACTCTACATGTAGCTTGCAGAAGACTGTCATGATTCTCACTAAAGTATAACTGCCTTCACTTCATACACTTCAATTGTCACCAAAACATCTAGAATAAAAGCCAAACCAGTTACTGCTGCCATTCTCAAACCCCAAACATCAGGTCTGTGTTAAATTTATGTCCCTAGTTCAGCTAGAATGGCTTACTAGGAAAACATGGCTGGTTAGTTGTATTCAGGAGTTTTAGTCACTGCATGAAAGAGAATTGTAAAGTTACTGTGAAAACCAAGTCACCTCTCAGCTCTTACACCAAACAGAAGCTTTGGATTCTGTCTTCACTTGAAGATTAGTGGGTGGTGCTTAATTAGCCACCCAAGTGCTGAAATTGTGTAACCTGGCTTCTCTGAGGGGTACCTAGAACAATTCCCTACTCATTCTAGGTTGTTCCATTTTCTGATTCTTCCCTGTAAACATTCCTCCCTGTCAGTGCCATTGACATTTTTATGATGATTTTCTTCCTAGTTGATATGTACTTCATATTATCCTAAATGTGAACAAATAGAGTTAAATTTTAAATAACTCTTGTCATCTGTAAACTGAGCTTTCATGCTGTTAGTCAGAGTCTCATCTGTGGCAGATATCACCTTTTGAGGAAGTAGTATTTATATCAAAAAGTATTCTTACATGCACACCGTTTTTGTTTTTGTTTTTTCGAGACAGGGTTTCTCTGTATAGCCTTGGCTGTCCTGGAACTCACTCGGTAGACCAGGCTGGCCTCGAACTCAGAAATCCACCTGCCTCTGCCTCCCAAGTGCTGGGATTAAAGGCATGTGCCACCACTGCCCAGCACATGCACACCTTTGATCTCAGCACACACAGGCAGATGGATCTTTGTGAGTTTGAGGATAGCCTGGTCTATGTAATGAGTCCCTGTGTCAAAAAAAAAAAAAAAAAAAAAAAAAACCCTTAGGCTAGCTGATCTGTTGGGTTTACCAAAATTCCTTCATTTGAAAACAAGTAAGCAGAAACTTCTGTAAGGTTCTACATACTGATGATACGTCTTAAAGCTTACACTTTGTATTTTCCTTGTTTCTAGGAACATCATCTTCAGCGGGCTATCTCTGCACAGCAGGTGTACGGCGAGAAGCGGGATAACATGGTTATTCCAGTTCCTGAAGCAGAAAGTAACATCGCTTACTATGAGTCCATATACCCTGGGGAGTTCAAGATGCCAAAGCAGCTCATTCACATACAGCGTGAGTGCTCTGTCCATCCTTGTTTCTTTTTCTGTCTTCTATATAACTTGACAAAAAGCTGTTTTCCTATATTTGGAAGCTAGCTGTAGCTCGCTATGATGTTAGGATAGCAAGAGATAATGTTGGGACAGGATCTGGATATCAAACAAGGGTTAATGCATTTTTAAGGCTCTTTTAATTATCAAGCTAAAATTGGTTTTGTCTCTTCTACAGCATTTATTGTAAGTTGTATTGACTGTATAATTTCCAATTATGTTAGTGTGTTGAAACCTAGCATGTCTATTTACAGGGCTCTATCAACCAGCTTTTGTCTCACTGCCCTGAGTATTAGAAAACCTTGATTCTCTGAAAAAAGCTTGAAAGTGCTGAAAGAAGTGAGTCAGGCTTTAAGCAGAAGCAAGAGGGTAGCAGGCTTGATTATTGCTGGTATAACAGCTTTAATTCCATTAATTGCTAGCACCACTGCTTCTGCAATAGCATTGACACAAGGAGTTAAGACAACTATTTTTGTTAATCATCTAGCAAAAAATGTTACTAATGTATTGAGTATACAAAAGGATTTATATAGGTATCTAAAACAACAAATTATGCTCTATAACCCATTCAAATTATCTGAAGGAGGTTCAGGGTTCAAGAGTTAGGAGCCATCCCAAGTGACATGACAAATATTATTGGAGTAGTGTTACTTTTGAAATTCACAATGATTGTCATTATAATTAGAAAAATGTTACAGACACCTGTAGAATATTTGGCATAATCATAACATCTCTTTGGGTGTGTTAACTTTGCATAATGAGATTATGAATTTAAAGAATGCTGCTCTGTTGACCTTTGGTGCTGCAGATAATCCTGATAAAATTATTCATGGCCTGAGCTCAGTATTTCCAGTTTGGACAAACCTCAGGAATGGCATATATAGCTTGATCAGGCTAGTCCTTCTTGTCCTGGGAATACTTTTATTCCTGCCCATCATGTTAAAGCTTATCTTTAACAACATCAGCATGTTGGCAGCCAAAGTACATGGCTTAAACCTGAAAATGGACCCCCAGACAAAGTTATTAAATTAACAGGCTGGCAAGCCAAGGATGGGTAAGATTCTGCACAGAGCCTTACCAACCTAAGACATAAGTGCCTTTGATAATGCATATTCCATGACAGGTAAGGAAGTCATTCTTGTCAGAATGACCTAAGACAGGCTCAGTCTTGTTAACGAAATAAAAGAGGGGGAGAGGTGGAGAGCCTTGGCAAGAATCTGACATGGGCCAAGGACAAGGAAAGGAGCTGCTTGACAGGAATATGACATTGACAAAGGACAAGGAAGTAGGCTTCAAGCAGAAATGTGACATTATACTAGAACAAAGAAGTAATTTTAGGTAGGAGTCTAAATTGTAGACTACAACAAAGAAGTAATCTCAGGCAGGAATCTAAATATTAGGCCAGAACAAAGAATGAATTTCAGACAGGATTCTAAATTTTAGACTAGAATAAGGAAGTAGGCTTCAGATATGAAAATGACCTTGGACTAGGATAGGAAAGTTGGCTCAGATACTTTGGTCATCCTGATAAGCCTTTAGAAACAGTGATCATGGGAGTGTTCACGTAACTTGGTTTAATGCCTTGCTTTTTCTTTGGCTATTTGTGTTTATTGTCTTGCTTGTTCCTCGACTATTTGCATCTAATGTATTGCTAGACCCTCAACCTAGAACTGACCTTAATACTTGCATGTAATCAAAATGGTATAAAAGTATAAAGGAAGAGGGGGTATAAGATAGGGGGTTCTAGGGAGGGGAAATGGGGAAAGGGGATGACATCTGTACTGTAAATAAAGTTAGTTCCTTGAGCACCATGGCCTACTTTAAGTTAGTAGGGCCTATTTTCCACTTTTAACAGTGTTTGAGGGTCCAGGATGTATCTCGTCTGATGAAGTACCTCGTGGGCCACAAAGCCCTACACTGCATAAACTGGCCACAGTGGTGCACACCTGTGTTCTCATGTAGGAGGATAGCAATTCAAGTTATACTCAGCTACATTGTGAGTTTCAGGTCATTGTGGATCCTGTCTCAAAGAAAATGGTGTTTGAGATACCTGGATGGCATTTGTCTGTACAGTTTTATAGTTCCCTCATATGCTGCTTCAGATAACTAGAATCTTAATATGCCTCAAAATAAGAGCAGTTTTCATTTTGTTTGGAATTAGTAATGTTACCAGCCTCAAAGAACTTGATGTAAGTCAGGAGTCAGCTTTTTCTGGGAAGGGTTTTAAATTTGTAAGTCATTCTCTGTCACAAATATTCGTCTTTAGTGTTGTGTAGTATAAAGGCAGCTACATTTTATTGGTAATATCAGATAGCAAGCCAGAGTTGTTTTGTGGGGTGTGGTTCACCAGTCTCTGACATTGGTATTTGAAGTGTCAGTGCTCTCATTTGGAAGTTATTCCGCTGGATGGTGAACTAGAAATGATTGCTCAGAGTGATCCACATTTGGTGGAGATGAACTGAGAGCTTGTAGGCATAAGATGGTTTATGTCTTGCATCATTACAAAAGCTTACTTCCCTAGCCTCAGGTAAGTGACAGCTTAAAAACAAATAGTTAAAGAAGTTAAGCCAGAAACTAGGTAGTGAGTTAGGGATTATTTACAGCCAGTTTTTCAGTTTTGTATAAGATCACTAAAGAGTAAGACAGGTTAATACTATGCTAACAAAAGTCTGTAGATAATCCCTTAGAAAAACCTCTGAAAGTAAAGCCAACATACAAAGGGATGGGTGGATCAAAGTCAACCACAGTACATATATGCACCACATGCCCTCTTCATTAACCCACCCATTGGAGGACATTTGGGTAGCTTGTAGATTGACACTAGTATAAATAGGTCCACTAGAACATTCATGTACATGTTGCTGTAGGAACTCTATTTTTCATCTCTCTAGGTTCGGTATTCAGGTTGACTGGCGTGAACCATCCATTTTTAGTTTGACAGCTACCACACTGTTTTGCAGGTCAGACGAGTCATCTGACATCGTCACTGTCAGTGCAGGTGTAGTCTGGTTTTATGCTCTGCAGCATCTGGCCAGGGTCATTAGCTTTGCATTGCAGTCGTTGTAAGAACTGCATAGAGCATTAGCTCATCTTTTATTTTGCACTTCCTGGAGAGACTAATACAAGGGATCATTTTGTGGCTTTATTTGCCATCTCTTTATGTTGTTTTAAGGGACTGGTCATGCATCTTTTACCCATTTTTCTAATGGATTGTTTTATTGTTGATTCTGAGAGGTAATAAAGACATCTTCTAGGCTTAAGACACTATTAGATGCATGATGCAAATATTTTCTTCCACTTTTGTCATTTCCCACAACAGACGTTCTTAATTTGGATTAGATCCAAGTTATTGATACTCCTTTTACATGGCTGTTGTTCTGAGACAGGGCCTTATTATTTTGTAGCTTTGGGTGACATGAGTTGCCACACCTTGTTTTCAGATAATTCTTTATTCTGACCTGGAAATTTGGCAGTTTTATATGTAATTCTGTGGTCCATTCTGAGTTAATTTTTATGAGAATTCTAAAGTCATTGGTTTTTTCCCAGTCATTCTGCTGCTGTTGTTACAGAAGCTTGCTCCCATTGGTTACCTTCTGCTCCGTGGTCAAAAACTAATTGAACATATTTTGTGGGTGCTGCTCTGTTTGTGGCAAAGTCTCTTTGTATCAGAGTAGTCTCAAACTTGGCATTTTCCTACTTTGGTCTTGTGTGTGCAAGGGTACCACTTTGCCCTGCCGGGTCTATTCTTGGATTCTCAGGTCCGTCCCTTGATCTTTGTATTTATCTAAGTAGAACACCACTGTCTTGTATGTTATAGCTAAATGTAACCCTTAACATCTGGGAATAAGTCTTGGGAGGTAAGAAAACAGGCTGAGCAAACTGGGGATCAAGTCAATAGCAGCCTGCTTTCTTATAGCACCCAGTCCTGCCTGTTCAGGAGTGGCCTCACCCACAGTTGTCTGAACCTTCCCACATCAATCATTAATCAAAAAAATATCCAAGAAACCTGCCATCTGGTCAGTATGATAAATGTATTTTTCTCAATTGAGATTCCTCTTCCTAGATAGGTAGAAAAACGTGTAACCAGCACAGCCTGCTGATGTGGTAGGTTACTCTGGTTGGCTTTCGGGTACTAGCCTTCCACCCTTATACCTCACTTGGCTGTGGTGTAGTGTGCCTTTCAGCACATTGTCAGGTGAGATGTTTGCTCCAAGAGTTTATGGAGGACTTTGGCTTCTATATTCATGAGTGGTATTAGTATCATCTTTTACTAATAAGATGATAAGATAATAAGGCCCTGATTTATGCTTCATTATTATTGGTGTGATAAAACATGTTAGGGAATGTTCCATCTTTTTGTGTTTTGTGGAAGAGATTGAATAACACTGATATTAATTCTTAAAGAATTGTTAATAGCTTTTAGTAAACTGATAAATGAAGAAAACGTAATTGTTTAATATATTAATCAGAGTTCTCTAAAGGAACAGAACTGATAGAGTGTGTGTGTGTGTGTGTTTTCTTAGAGTGGCTTATAGGCTATAGTCCAGCAAGTTCAACAGTAGTTGTCTATTGAAAAGTTTAAGGATCAAATAATTGTTCAGTTCCTGAAGCTAGGTATCTCAGCTGCTCTACAGTGTGCACTGAAATCCTGAAGAATAGGCTCTAATGCTGATGAAAGAGTGGACTTGCCAGCGAGAGTTGAGGGCAAGTAGGGGAAAAAATGAACTTCCTTCCTCCATGCCCTTTCTATAGGCTGCCTGCAGAAGGTGTGGCCCAGATTAAAGGTGGGGCTTCCTACCTCAAATGATCTTATTAAGAAAAATCCTTCACCAGGAATGCACAGCTGCTTGGGTTTTAGTTAATTCCACATGTAGTCAAGTTGGCAACTAAGAGTAGCCATAACGTACAATATAATTTGTTTTCAGATAAAAAATATACTTTTAACTCTGGTAGATGACTTAATAACTTGTGAAGAGTACATTGCCTTGAATTCTTAGAAACCCTTTCAGTGGTTTATACATACATACATACATACATACATACATTTATTTCAGTTGTGTTTGTACATAATGTGTATGTGATTATTTAGGAACTGGAGGATGGGCTCTCACTGGGTAAAAGTGCTTGTGGTGCAAGCCATGTGAGCCTGACAGCCTGGTTGGATCTCTGGGATCTCTCAGTGGAAGAAAGAACCGACTTCTAAAATATTTGTCTTCTGTCCCTACCCCATACGTACTACACATGACATGTGTGTGCCCACACTCACACACATCATACAAACATACAATAATAAAATAATTTTAGGCCGGGCGGTGGTGGCGCACGCCTTTAATCCCAGCACTTGGGAGGCCAGAGGCAGGCGGATTTCTGAGTTTGAGGCCAGCCTGGTCTACAGAGTGAGTTCCAGAACAGCCGGGGCTACACAGAGAAACCCTGTCTCGGAAAAAAAAAAACAGAAAAAAATAAAATAAGATAATTTTAGAAGGGGAAGCTCCTAAATTACACTAATTTTTTTTGGAGCTTCTGGTTTCGTTTTAGTTTTATTATACAGGGTTCTCTGAGGACATTTTCATGTGAATAAAATGTGCTTTAAGCATAATTACCTCCATCCTCTTTCCCTTCCCTTTCTTACCCTTCTTCTCACTCACCTTTGGTCCCTAGTCATCTTGGTTTTGCTGTCACGCCATCTGTAAATACATGATTTTATGTCTAAAGACCAGCACCCATGAGTGAGAAAACATGAGCGTTCGCCTGTTCCCAACTGGCTCAGTTTGCTTAATACAGTCATCTCCAGGGAAGTCCATTTTACCACGAAGGCCCCTCTGTGTTTGTTTATCCCTCTGCTGCCTAGGTTGGCTGTTGGGAGTAAACACTGGTGTGCAGTGCATCTCTAAGGCCAGCAAGGGGACCTTGACATAGTCTGCCAGCAGAAGGTGTGGCTGGCTTAAAGACTTTCCTCCTCTAAGATCTCTCATACATGTGCACAGGCATCTGGGTTTTAGCTAATTCCAGATGTAGTCATGTTGACAACTAAGAATGGCCACTACCGCTAGAGTCCTGTTGAGAACTGTACTGTGCTGTACCTTGGAGTGTCTTTCTCTAACAGTTTCAGAGTATCAGGCCTAATTAAGGTCCTTTAATTCATTTAGAGTATGTTTTTTACAAGGTGAACACTCATGATCTACAGAAGAGGCTGTCTTCCCATCAGTATATAACTTAGGAGTCTTTTAAAGTCCTTTGTTCTCACTAGCATGGATTTTGTTGTGCGCGCTCCATTGCGTGGCGTTGATCTGTAGATCCGCTTGTGAGCCAGTGCCTCAGTGCAGGCTGCCGTGGCTCTGGTGCAGCTTGAAATCAGGGTGCTGGTGCTTTGATTATTTCTTTGGTGTTTTTTAGGGTGAAATTAATATGCCTTGAGGCCGTGATCAAATGGGTTTGAAAATGTATGCCTCTCCCTGCCCCCTAAATGGAAGTGCCTGCTACTACTGTGTACTGCAGGCGATGTGACTCTTTGTAAGTCTATCACTGAATGCTACTTCATTTCTTCAAATGGGAAATTAATTCTACCTCTTTTTTTTTTTTTTTTTTTTTTTTTTTTTTTTTTTTTTTGTCTTCTCTTGATTTAGGAACAAAGCCAGTATTTTCTCTGTAGTCTTGTCAGAGTTCCACAAAAAGAAACATTAAAGCCATTACTATCTTCAGCTGCACTCTCTAGTGTTTCTAATTATTTCACTTAGCATTGTGCAATTTCTCTTGATCCAAGGGATCAAAAAGCAATAATAGCAATGAGTGCACCAGTCATTAGGAACGTGGCCGATCCCAGGCTAAAGCAGGAGAGGGACATGATGGCCCAGGAACGTCTTGAGTGTCGTAATGATAGTAAAGTGTTGTGAAGGAGGGAGTGTAAACCGAGCGCACCAATGAGGAAGTGTTGCACACAGCTCATGGTCCAGTCGAGCGTCAGAGCTTGTGACACCATGCGGACAGTCACCAGATGACAGCATAGAGCTCACCAGTGTCTACTGAATGTAAGAGAGTTTGATGAGGAGTAGGATATGCAAGACGTTTAAGCTCTTCCTGACACTGCGAATTATACCAAGAGGGAAAAGAAATTAGCATTAGGCTGCAGTCAACACTTCATAAATCAAAATTACCAGATGGAGCCCAAGAGGCAGCTCAGCCAGTAAAGTCACTTGCTACCAAGCTGAGTTCATTCCCCAGGCCCAAGTTGCAAAAGGAGAGAACCAACTCCTGAAAGTTGTCCTCTGACATCCATGTGTGTACTGTGTCATGCATTCGTGTGAGTGTGTGTGTGTGTGTGTGTGTGTGTGTGTGTGTGTAATTAATAAAATGTAACTATCCGTTATGAGGAACATTTATATGTATTTCATCTCTGTACTAGATAGTAAGCACAGAGCTTGTCCTTACCCTGTTCTCACTCGCCTGTGATCTGTGATCAGCTGAGCTCTGAAGTCTTCAAGCTTTAAGTTGCTGGAGTGTAGAGTAAGAATGGTATGTGAAGAAGAATAGAGACGACGCTAAGTGATTCGGCTGGAACTGTGGTCTCCTGGAGACATGGGAGGAAACTACTATCTCATACATAGTACTTTCTATTTCTCTTTTAAAGTAACCAAATGAACTTTCATTTGGGATTGTGCTCCATGCACTTAGATTCATGCTGTAGCAGTGTTCCTGTATGTAACATACAATACTTAGGGTTGATTTTTCTGTGTTTTAGTGTTTGTGGTTTTAAAGATCAAACCCGTGTCTTTCCTCCCCCCCCCCGGCCCCCCCCCCCCCCCCCCCCCCCCCCCCCCCCCCCCCCGCCCGCATGTGAGGCAACAACCCACAGCATGGTGATGGTGTGTTTTGTTTTTTTTGAAAGATTTATTTACTTGTTTTTATGTGTATGAGTAATTTATCTGTATGTATGTATGTGTGTATGTATGTATGTATGTGCATAGCATGCATGGCTGGTGCCCACAGAGGCCAAAAAAATTAGTTGTGAATGGTTCTAAACGCCTTATAGGTGAACAGCAAATTCTGTTCTCTGCAGGAGCTGCCTGTGATCATCTAACTTGCCTGAGCTGCCTTGTTTTTAAACTGTACATGTGTCTGGGTTGACCTTTATAAAGGAATTAAAATCCACAGTGTGGTAGTTATTTAGGAGCAGTTGACTAGCTGATTTTCATTTTAATTGATAAAACGTTTTTGTTGTTGTTGCTGCTGCTGCTGCCTACTGTATAGATCAAGCTGACCTCAGACTTGGAGCAAACTGGCTGGACCTCCTGAATCCTGGGCTTCTGGGTTCCAGGTGTGGGGCACCAAGCTTTGTGGCTGGTGGGATTGATTAGAGGAAGATGTGACAGACACACCTGTAATCCCAGCCAACACTCTGGAGGCCAGCTGTAGGACTTGTGTTGGCACTATCAAAGGACCCTGGTTGGGAGTGGGGCTCGGAACGGAACGGCACTTCACTCTCTGACATGAAGGCAGTCTTCCTGTCTACTTCCTCCTTACTTCCCTGGAGGCTTAAAGATGATTTTGAGTCTGTACCAGCAGCTTGTGGAGAGCATTGATAGAAAGGTGATATCGGGCAAGTTGGTTTCATTCTTATGCATGATTAAACATTATGATGATGATTTCTCATGGGGTTTGCTCTAAAGAGAAGCACATTTCACAGTAGAGCTTTTTGGTGATTGTTGTGCAGATGAGATCCTAAGAATGCATTAAAAGCCTCAGAAGGCAGAACAACAGTACTGGTCCCTGTCAGTATGGCTTTCTGGGTGATCTGGGTCAGCCATGTTTAATAGAACTTTCTAGAGTGATGGATATGTTTTCGAATTTGTACTTTTCTGGAACAGCCCTTACACGTCAGTTGTTCACACTTGGAATACAGCTAATGTGGCAGAGGCTGAATTTAAAATTTTGTTTGATTAATATAAATTTAATCAAAATAGCTAAGGGACAAACATAGATCTGGATTAATTTGTTTAGAAGCAGAATCCAGTGCTCTCTGCCTCTGTTCCACCATAGAAGACTTTCTCAAAGTCTTGCTTCTGGAGCGGTGACGGAAATGGAGACACAAGGGAAGAGCTGATTGCTACAAAGTGGGTTGAGAAATGCTGGCACCTAGAGACTCAAGTCTAGACATCCAGTTAGCACTCCAACACACTTTTAATTAGATAAGCCAGTGAAGAAGGTAGACAGACAGCAAAGTAATGTGTTTAATTCTGCAGGTACTTAAGGCATCCTCTTAGCAAAGGTAACAGCTACTTGGAACCCACTGAGTGTCCCCTTATATCACAAATGACTGGTTGTGTGGTTATTTCCATTCGGTGTAAGTAGATTTACTTAATGCTAAAGTACTTCTCAGTTAACTGCTTCAGATGGTGGCACAGAAGGGACAGGTTCCTCCTTCTCAAAATACTTAGAGATACAAAGACAAGACATAGGCCTTCATTCAGGATCAGTCTCATCTTACTAGAGGTCAAACCATGCTTCATAGCTAAAGTGTAAAACAGTACAGAAATGACGGTGGGAAGAGAGGAGGGGATGATTGGGGCAGGGATTTTGTTTTTAAGCTATGTACCTTGCGATTTTATGATTGTTTGAAATGCCTCTAATTTATGCAGAATGTTATATATCTTCTCAGCGCATTTTTCTGTTGAGGATTTAGTTTCTGAGACTGAAGAGCTTAGGAACCACTTATTGGGTGAGTGGTAGGCAGAGGACTTTGAAGGAGTGACACCATCTGGAGTTTGAAAAGATTAAGTTGGAATTCACCTGCCTAGACAAAAAGTACTTCATAGAAAGAAAGACCTGGCGCCATAAACTGTAGCTTGCCGTGGTGTGAGACTTGATATACTACTGGCCTTAGGGAGATGGGACAGGGATGGGCAGAAAGATAAATAAAGGCCTTGTCATTCTAGGCATTAGATTTCCAGAGTTAAAACTAATAACCCAAAGGAAAGAAGAAATAGAAGAGTTTTGCTATCAGAATATTTAATCTTCTTTAACGTCCTGCTCCCTCCGTTTCTGTAAGCTACTGGATGAGTTTTGATGCTGTAGACTAGCGTTCTTGCTTGTGTGTCTAAGTACTAAGCCACACATGCCTGACACAGGGGCACGAGAGTCTCTTAACTTGAACCATTGGAACTGTCACTGTTACTGGTAATGGCTTCCTTAATCTTTTAAAAAAATAGCTAAGTGATTTATAAAATAGAACTTCAATAATCTAGACAAAGAACTTGCATAAAGAGTGGGTGGGGAGTCCCATTTTTGTTTTTATAGCTTTTATCTACATTCAGTTCTGTGTAGAAAACACAGCGCTCAGCTAGATTCTGTGACTCTGGTGATGCCTTCATTCTTTAGGAGCGAGGGCTTGCTTTGTGCTGTGTGCAGCCTGTGCTGGGTAGAGTCACGAGGTAAGTGATTGCTATGGTTCCTCCGTCAGCTTTTAGCTTGGACGCTGAGCAGCCTGATTACGATCTGGATTCTGAAGATGAAGTATTTGTGAATAAACTGAAGAAGAAAATGGACATCTGCCCATTGCAGTTTGAGGAAATGATTGACCGGCTAGAAAAAGGCAGTGGTCAGCAGGTACAACTTCATGTCTGAATGTTTGTGTGTTACCTATAAACTCCTGTTTATGTGGAATGGTGCAGTATGGACAAGGACTGAGCCAGTACACTCTGCAGTTAAAAGCATAGATTCACATCTGCCTGGTATTAACCTGTATAATTTAGGGTATTATGTTTAAATTTTCTGTGCCTCAATTACCCCAGCTGTATATAGAGATAAAGATAACAAACTGGAGGGAAAGGTGTCACACATCTTTAATCCCAGCACTTGGAAGGCAGATGGATGGATCTCTGTGAGTTAAAGACCAGCCTGCTTTACATTTTAAGTTCCAGGTCAGCCAAGGCTACATAGTCAAAGAAGCAAAAAATCTCTTCACCTGGCATTTGTGTATTTGGTGAACAAGTAGAAAGTGACTAATATCGAGTCCTAAAGTCAGGAAACATGGCAACCTGTGTGACCTAGGAAATTGGCTTGGGATTATTGTAAGACTGAACACATATGGGCTGGAGACGTAGCTTAGTTAAGTACAGTGCCTGCCCAGCATGCATCTTGGGCGTGCTCCCCAACACCCAACGAAATCACGTGTGGTCCGGGTCCTAGTACTTAGAAGGTGTCAGGAGGCTCAGAATTTCAAGGTCATTCTCAGCTATGTAGCAAGTTCAGGACTAACTTGGGATGCATGAGACCCTGTTTAAGAAAGTATACCGTCAATACTGTTGTTGGCTTGATTGGTTTCATTAAAGAAGTCACGCTGATTGCTTTTGAGTCCTTGCATATGTGTTTTATGAAAATGACGAAATGGTTTTACATTTAGCCAGTCAGTCTGCAGGAAGCCAAATTACTTCTAAAAGAAGATGATGAGTTAATTAGAGAAGTTTATGAATACTGGATTAAAAAGAGGAAAACCTGCCGGGGGCCATCACTGATCCCGTCGGTCAAACAGGAAAAGCGAGATGGCTCCAGCACCAATGACCCTTATGTGGCTTTTAGAAGACGGACTGAGAAAATGCAGACTCGGAAAGTGAGTGAATTTTTTTAATTTTTAAGAAAAATTATAGCTATTACTATCTTAATTTTGTGACTTAATTTTGTGTTTTTATATAATATTCTTTAAAATTATACTAGAGGGGTTGCTCAGTGGTTCAGAGCTCTTCTTTCTCTATCAGAGGACAGTATTGTAGTTCCTGTACCCATATCAGGTCAGGCAGCTCCTAAACACCTGTGACTCCTGCTCCAAAGATTTTAATGCCCCACTTTGGACCTCTGGGCACTTGTGTACACACACACACACACACACACACACACACACATTTTTTTAATTACACTAGAAAATAGTAAAATAAGTTGACCTTTAGTTTTTATGGGAGTTTTAATACATATTAATATTGATTCACTTAAAAATCAGGTACAGAATTGCTATCTTGGTGGTCTGTGTCTTTAAACTGTAACCCTACAAATCCATACATTCTTATGTGCCAACAGCTGCACTTCCTGCAGCTAGTTAGAAGTGCTTCAAGCCTTAAGCAAGCACCTTTATATTTCCAGAACCGCAAAAACGATGAAGCCTCCTATGAGAAAATGCTCAAGCTGCGCCGGGATCTCAGCCGGGCTGTCACCATCCTAGAAATGATCAAGAGGCGTGAGAAGAGCAAGCGGGAGCTGCTGCACTTGACCCTGGAGATCATGGAAAAGAGGTGAGGCCTTCGTGCGGGGCGCTAGGACTGAGAGCAGGGCGTCCCGTGTGTGTCCTGGTGGTCTGAAATGTCAAAAATTCTTTCTTTAATAGAAACCGTGGGGTTAAACTTTGTGAAATTTTAAACGCAATTCTGTCTTAATTTTCTTGAAAGGTGATTGATTGGGTTCACTAACAGCGCATCAGGTGTTTCTGTTGAGAGAGATTTTATTCTTTTTGAGTTGTGTACGGCTGTGTGAGGCAGGGTGAGTGTGTGTTGAATACTACTAGTTTATTTGGGGTGTTTTGTGGGGTTGTGGGGATTTTTAGTACTAGAGACAAAACCCAGAACCTTGCACACCCCAGGCAAACATTTCCCTGAGCTCTCCCAGCACCATGACATCCAGATGACCACTTAATGACGGTGCACATGACATACACATAAAAGCTAGTTCTCGAGACCCAGATTCTCAGCTCCTACTCCCCCATTCACCCCCAAATAAACCCTTAAATTTCTTGTGATTCTTTCAGGGAAAAAAAAATAGTTTTGTGGCACAGACAACTATGATTGGCGGGTGTTTTGGCACTACTTGAGGCATTTCAGCCTTGGGGTTTTCCCCCACAGTCAGTGTGCCAAGATAAGACTAGACGGCTCAGGATTTAGCTTCATCTGTAGAGGTCCCATGGCTAGTGCCTGTAGGAGGTGGTAGAAACAGAAGGACCAAGAGTTCAAGATGAGGGCCTTAACGATGGCTCAAAGGTTACTCTTCCAAAGA